>NW_007248127.1:194785-202967 GCF_000164805.1 Carlito syrichta
TCTCTGTGTGTGTGTGTGTGTGTGTGTGTGTGTGTGTGTGTGTGTGTGTGTGATGAAGAGGGAACTAGACAGGATTTGAGAACACCTTGGAGCGGGGGCCCCTGGGTGCAAGCAGTGGCCGATGTGCGGTGGACAATGTCCTTCTCCCTTCATCATCCCTTTCTCTGGTCTGGACTGAGTGAGGGCTGTGTTGGGGTACCCCTTGCTTGGTTATACCTCCAGATCCAGCCTGACCCTGAGGTAACTCATGCATCCCCAGCCACCAAGCAAGATGGCCCTTTAACCAGCTCCAGTGTCCCCGCTCCCCAACCCTGTATGGATCTCTGTAACCTCTCTGGATGCATGTGCAGCAAACTAAGGCCTGCAGTGCAACTGACCCAAATCCCCCCTTCCACAACCAGGAAAGGCCTTTCCCCAGAAGGCTCTAGGGTCCCAGAACTAGCATCAGGACTAGTTGCCTCCCCCACCTTCTGGGGCTGCACTGGAGTCTGGCCTGGGACGCTGACTCGGTGGGTGGCTAGGAGTGACTCAGCCTCAAATTCCTGAGCACAAGCAGGGGAGCTGGAGGGGACCCAGCCCACCCTGAGCTTGTATTGCTAAATTTATTTGGATTTACTTTGATTCTTCTGCACAACGTGGAAAGAAATATGCTGGTCCCCCCTGCTCTGTCTCTGTTTATCAGTGGGTGGTGACAAGGAGGGGCTCAGGCCAGCCCCCTTCTTCATGGAGACATTTCCTCTCTTCAGCCCATTTCCAGTTCCCTAAAAGGTCAGAGGATGCAGTGCAGGATTGAGGGTGAGGAAGAAGCTATGCAGATGAGACAGAGAAAGGTGGAAATTGTCCTAGCCCCAGGAGTCAAGAGGCCTGGGTTTCTGGCTAGCTCCCCACGATCTTGAGTAGCCATTTCATGAACACCTATTAATACTTTATGCTCCTTCACTTAAATATACTTTCAAAAATACCTACTACTGTGCTTGGTACTGAGAGTACAACAGTAACACAAAAGGAAAAAAATCTTCGCCCTCATGAAGTATGCCTTCTATTGTCTCTGTGACACAGATGAGGAGACTGAGGCTCAGAATGGATAAATGCTTTGCTGGAAATCCCTCCCCATAGTGAGGTCTTTCTCTGTGGGTCTTGCATCCTACTTGACCTGTTTTCATCTCTTTCAAAATGAGGAGTCAGATTAGAAGGTCTCCAAGCTCCTTCTATCTCTCATATTCTATGCCAAGGGACTGAAATGGAAGGGAGCACACTTCAGGGGGTGTAGACGAATGCCAGGGTTTGAAGAAAAGAGGAGGAAAGGAGGCTGTGTGCAGTGGCTCACACCTGTAATCGCAACACTTTGGGATGCTGAGCTGATGGGGATTGCTTGGGCCCAGGGGGACCAGCCTGGGTAACTTGGCGATACCTCATCTCTATAATAGCTTAAAAAAAATTGACTGGGCATGGTGGTGC
Source organism: Carlito syrichta (assembly GCF_000164805.1). Classification (NCBI taxonomy): domain Eukaryota; kingdom Metazoa; phylum Chordata; class Mammalia; order Primates; family Tarsiidae; genus Carlito; species Carlito syrichta. The sequence continues at coordinate 196,244 of NW_007248127.1, forward strand.
ATACCTGTGGTTCCAGCTGCTTGGAAGGCTGAGGTGGAAGAATTGCCTGAGCCCAACAGGTCGAGGCCGGGGTGGCTGTGAGTGTGCCACTGCACTTCAGCCTGGGCAACAGAGTGAGACTCTGACTCAAAAAAAATAAAAAATAAAAAAAATTTTAAAAGGAGGAAATGACTCAACACTGGTTTGGAGTGGGCTGGGGAGGGCAGTAGTACAGGGCAGTGTTTTGAACCCAGGGTAGGCTTGTGCTTTTCAGGGCCAGGACTTGCTGCTCTCAGAAGGTGTTCTTGAATTAACAACAAAATCCTCCCAGAGAAGTTCTCCCTTCATTCTTATCTCCTCCATCCTATGCGGTGTACTGTATCTCTGTTCAGCTGAGAGGGCCCAGGCCCCAGCTCTTTTTTATAGTCTGAGGCCCGGAGAGAGGAGCTCTCTTAAGGGTATCTTCTCTCCAGCCCCAGCCTGCGGACCAAACTCCAGGGCATCTTCTTTCTGAGTCAGCCTGATATGGGGGATGATAGTGGGAGAGGCACCTTGTTTGGAACAACCAAGGGAATGGGTGTGTTGATGCCCTCAGATGCTCTGAGGACATGCAGGGAAGCCTGTGCCCATGAGGGCCCTATAGCTGAGCAGCAGAGAAGGGATGTGAGGGCTTGGGTGGTGCGGCTCAGAGGCATGACCTGGAGGCTGTGAGGAACCACGAGGAAGGAGGACAGAGCTCCTCCACCTGAGGTCTCACAGGACTGGGACACTGAATGCCGAGAGTGTGGGGGGTAGCAGGGGCCCCTGGAAGGGGGAAGTTCAACCCTGCCCTGTCCTGGTGACCCCAAGGTCAGCAGAGAACAGATGGTCCAAGCTACACTGGCAAGGTCAGACCAGGGTGAGGACTGCCTGACTGAATGCTTGGGCTGAGCGGGGTAGTACTGTCTCTGGAAGGCTGTTTAAGATGGGCCATTGCCTGAACACCTGACAATGAAACAGCATCTCAGCTGAGGACAGGGCTGGAATGAATGACCCCTAGGACCCCTTCTAAGCCCCGGATTTCACTGGAAAAGCCATTGCCTGCCTGTTGAACAGGAAGGACCAGTATTGGGCAACTATTCCTGCAGTGATGGAGCACGATGACCCTTTAACTCCCGCCTGTGCAGAGATGCCCAGAGGGTCATTCCACCCACCCTCTACCTCTGCAAGGCCCTCCAAGGCAGCCCAGAACTCATCCTGCTTTTTCAGGTGCCCCCTTTCTCCACTCTTGTCTCAGTCCTTTTTTTCTATCATCTCTTTCATTGGGAAGTTCTTCTTCAAGTCTGCCCTGCAGCATACACTGACTAGTGGGGAGTCCCCTGGTGCTGATGCGCCCCTCCCCACCCACGGGGGCCTCGGGAAATGTATTGCTTGTGGCAGCGTGTCAGTAGGTTTGGAGTGGTGCGGCCGGGCAGGCCTGACAGCGGAAATTGGAAGCTGGCTGCTGTTTGACAGGTATATTATTCCCGCTGCCCTCGATTTATTTGCCAAACGGCATGCGGAGCCCAAGAAAGCTCCCGGAAAGGAGGAGGGAGGCGACCGTGAGGGAACTCTGCAAGGGGTCAGGTGGCCTCTGTGTGCTGACATTGACGTGTAGGGGAGGAGGAGACAGGCTGGGCCCCCAAGAGAGCTCATCTGAGTCCCTATGTCTGGCTTGGAGCTATGTGTGGAAGCTTCCTTCAGGGCCCCAGCAGGAGGGCATCTTGGGTCTGGGGTCAAGGGTTCTCAGTCAAGGTCAAGTCAGAATGGCAAGGGACCCTGCCATTCCTAGTGTACAGGAGAAAGAGGAGGGTGCCGAGGAGGGCGGGGACCCCTCGCGAGGTGCCTAGGTAGAGCAGGGCGGTGGAGCATGTTGTATGGATACCAGGGTCCATGGACACCCAGCCAAGGGGTGAGTGAGGTCCCAGCTTGAGCCTATGCTCGGCTGCCAAGTCACAGCACAGAGCTGTGTCTACCTGGAAAGGGGGCACCTTTTTCCAGTTGATCCAAAGGTGCCATATAGCGCAGTGACCAGATATGAAGATAAACAGGATATCCGGAACCAGCCAGAAAAGGGGTCCAGGCCCATCTTGGTTCATACAGCCCAGGGGTCCCCTCAGAGGCCCCTGCCCCCAACATTTCTGAGCTTTCCTTACCTCACAGTAAATGGGAATACTCACAATGCCACTCCTTGGGGGCACTGTAAGGAGTAAATACAATCATCTGCCTGAGAGTGCTTCGTAAGCAGCAAAACACACAGTTTTTTAAAGGGCATGTGAAGGAATATTGAGAAAAGGCAGAGTGAGTGTTCCTGTGTGCGTTCAGTGCTGGGTGGCATGTGTCACGGGCTGTGGGGCTGGGAAGGTCTGGGTGTGATTGGTGGGCCAGGTGGGATGAGTGTGGGAATGTCTGAGCAAGTTGAGGAAATTCACCGGAAGTGTCCTTGGCTGCTGCAGGTAGGTCTGTGTGTGCAGTGTCTGCGTGTGGCCACACACTGGTGTGCGTGTGCGTGTGTGAGCCAATGGGGGTGTGAGGATGGGTGCCTGGCTTTGCCATGGTGCTGGAAATTTTGACTGAGCATTAGGAACGCACAGGAGTGTGGATGCAGGAGAGCTAGGGTGTCCGGTTCAGCATGCAAGTGCAACAGCAGGAGCGGGTTTGTTAGTGTGCACAGATGCATGAGCACACACAAGTGTGCACATATGCACACCCCTCAGCACAACATGAAAGCAGGCTTGCCAGTGTCAGTGGGATGTCTCCTACCCCTGAACCTGATGCAAAATTCATGGAGCATTGGATTCTAGAAACACAGAGACGGAGGGGGAGGAGGCACATCCGGAACAGTGAGTCATAGAACAGAGTGGGCCTGAATGTGAAATCCCCTCCTCCCTGGGTAGCGCTGAGGTTCGGGGAGGCTGCCTGCCTATATAGTTCTTCCTGGATTCTGGTCTGGGGACATCTTTGGCATGTAATGACAGTCTCATGTCCATATGTCCCAACACATTGACGATGGAAGTTCAGCCACCCTCAGCCTTCCCAGAGGCTGGGGAGCAGAGGCAGGGGAGAGAGGAAAGCACTGGGGAGCCTGAGAGGGTCTCATTTCACACGGGCCTAGGTGCTCCCTCAGATGAGCAAGGGCGGAGGTGCCAGGGCAGTGAGGTACACAGGCATCTCAAACAATGAGCACCCCGTGGTCTGGGACCATAGCAGTCACTGGGAAGCAGCACCTCTGAGGTGGGCAACCTCCAGGGACCCCCAGACGAACCTCCGTGTAGGCTCAGCTGCTTCCTTTCTAGGATGGTCAGGCTGGAATGGAGACTCTGTGGAAGTTTCGTTCGCACCTGCCCTTTGCTGCTTCCCGTGACTGGGAGGGGCTCCTGGGCTTGGTGGCAGCAGCAGGGACTTCAGGCCCCACGCCCCAGCTTTGCTCTCAGGCTGGCGTCTAGTCTCTGGCCATAGATCCTGCTGGGGTGGGGTTGGAAGGGCCCCAAGATGAGCCTTGGGTGCTGAGCCCTTTGGAGGAAGGCACAGTGGAGGCCAGCAGGGGCACACAGACACCAGCTGGGAAGGAGACAGTAAGCCCAGGGGCAGGGGCCCTGTCGGGTCCATTTGCACTTCCTGTGCTGGAACTCAGCCCTCCAGGGAAGGGGAGGGCGATGACAGAGAGGCTGGCGGATACCTGTCTCCCTGGTTCAGGCCAACACACGCTTATTGCTGGCAGCCCCGTGGCCCTGTTCCTCCTGGGTCCCCAGACCCAGCGGTTCCCCGCTTTCTCTCCTCTCCCCGGCTGCATGGCCCAAGGGACCACTCCCAAACTATGTAGGGAGATTGAGCCTCCAGCCTTGAACTCAGCCTGGGCAGTGCGGTCCATGTCTCTTCTGCCTGTCTTTGCTCCGTCCTATCTTCCTCCTCCTCCATAGCTGCCTTTGCCCCTCAACCTCCATCTCTCCCTCCCGGTCCATACCCTCTTCCTCCCCTCTCTTTCCTCTTCCCCTCCCCTTTCCTTTCTCCCTTCTTTCCTAATCTCATCTCTCTCTGAACCTAAGTGCTTTGGCACTAAATCCTGTTCCCCATCCTCTCTTTAGACCCACCTGTGCCTCGGAAGGGTGGTACATAAAGAAGGGGGAGGCAAGAGCCTTAAAGACCCCTCTCGCTGCTGCCTGTAGCCCTTGTCTCCCGGGGGGGACGGGTGTCACGACCCCAGAGAGGAGAGGGCTCCTCAGCCATTGCCATCATGCGCACACATATGCACAGGTGCACACTCGTGCACACACATTCACACACACACAGCCCCATGCTTTTATGAGGAGGGGGAGGAGGGCTTTAAACAGGAAAGAAAAAAAATCAAAGTGCGGTTGGGGCTTCGTATACAGCAGGCTCTTAAAGGGATATGAGTTGATGAGGAAGGAGTGAGCACAAGGATGTTACACATGTTGGCAGGAGAACCCATCAGGGTGGGTGCCCTGAGAGGCTCATCCCCCAAGCTTCTGAATCTATGACCACCAGCCTAAGATGGAGGGGTCAGGACTCACAGGGGACAGTGGGCCCAGGTCAGCTGACCTGAGCACCACCTGCCCCAGGGATCCCCAGGTCCCCTCCCTGGCTGAAGGCGCAGAACTCTTTACAGTGGTCCTTGCCTTTCTAATTATCCTCGACCCCTACCCTGCCCCCTGTGCCCTGTGCATGCTCCTCACTGGCATAGGATGCAGCATTAGGAAAGCCCCAGCAATATGAAAACAAACAAAAAGGCTCGAACAAACCGAGCTGCGAGGCTGGACAGCCAGGCTGGTCAGGACGGGCTGCTGGCAGGTGTGTGGTGGGGATGGCAGTGTACAGTCCTACTCCCCTCTTTGCTACTAGCTGCTCGGGCATCTTCCCTTTGGGGAGTCATCTCTCTGGATGTCCCTTTTCCTGTTTTTGCTTTAGCTCTGGTCTGTCCAGCAAGAGTTTTCATCGCCTGGCCATAGGGATTGGTCCAGAGACAGGAAAGTCAGTTTTAGGATATTTGTTGGGAATTTGGGGAAGGGGCTCTCTTTCCCTTGGCATTATTCAGTGGATAGATGAACACGGAAAGCTGCTTTGTCACCACTCGGGAAACTCCTGAGAATAAGGTCAATGCAGGACAACACCACACAGCAATAGAGAAAACAAATAGTCAATCATCTTGATTGAGTGCCTGGATACAGCAGTGCCTGAAACACTGAAACCATTTATTTCTGGATTGTTCACTTTTGGGAGTCAATTATTTATTTATTTTTCTCACCAAAGTCGGCTGGACTTGGGGGTTTCTGTCTCCTGCAAAGTAAGGAGTTAACTAATAGAAAAAGGTGACTTAACCTCTCTGAACTTGAGTTTTCTCCTCTGGAAACTCTTCTCCCTTATGAATTCTAAAATGAGAGGTACTGGAGGATGCCTCGTAGACTGCCGTAAGGAGTGCAGGTTGTTTCTGCACAAAGGCATTGGCCATTGCTACCTCACTGGATCCTTCCACAAATACTGTGAGTTCTTAGAACTCTGGTTATGCTGCCCCACTTTCAGAGAAAGAATCTCAAAATCAGGGACATTGCAGGTGCCAGGCAGCTTCCACTGGCCCCCAGATTCCTTGCCACCCTTTGTCCCTGCTGTCTGCCCCACCACCCAACTGGCCCCCTGCTCTGGTAGCTCTGGAGAAATGCGAACACAAGCCCCTGTGAAGCCCAGTGAAGGCAAATGTTTCGTTCTTTGCTTCCGGATCCATGTCAGATTACACAGTTACAAACCAAATGGAAACACAGTTCTAAATTATTCGCTGTTTTAGTTCTGTTCCACAGTGAGCTCCACAATAGCTCTGGAGGAGGGAGAAGGAACAAGGGAGACCAGGGCTAGGAAGCAGAGGCTGGGACGGAGTCTTGGGCTTCCACCCACATCCTCCCCCTCTCTTCTCTCCCTCTCCTGGGTAGCCCAAAGGAGAGGCTGTTGATCCCAGTGGGCAATGCAGTATTGACAACGTGCTTCTCTCTTCCTGGTGACCAGCTTGGTGCACAACAAATCAATCTGCAATCACAGCGCTTTCCGGCCCTAGCACTACCACTGGCGCTAACTCAAGGACTGGCGGCTGCTTTCCCATTGGCCTTCCACCATGAGAGCTAAGTGGGGGAGGAGGTGGAGCCGGGAGCAGCTGGGGTATCTGGGGATGCCCCAGAGCCACAGGATCTCAGTAGTGGGCCCCGGCACTGGAATGGTTCTTAAAGTTTCTGGTGACTCTAATGAGGTGCTTTGGCCTGACAGATGCGGAAACTGGGGCCTGCTATAGAGAAGTGACCTGCCAGAGTCCCTGAGCTCAGTGGCAGGTGATTATGTGAGTGATGGGGCTTCCTGGAGGAAAGGTACTTGAGCAGGGATTGCCGGTAGGAAAGAGGGGAGGCTTGGCAGAGGTAGGAGACTGAGTGTTCCTGCAGGGAGAAGGGTTGGAGTGAGGCTCTGAAGTGGGACTGAGTGCATTTTCTTCACTTCAAGAGAGGAACTGAATCGGTGGAGAGAGAGGTACCCTAGTACTACCCTCGGTTTGTGTCTACCCTCGGTTTGTGCTCCAGAGGGGAGCAGAGAGATGGGGGGAAGTAGCCACTCTATTATGACAAGTCCAAGAGGGCTTCCTGGAAGAGAAGGAAGATGAATTTCAGGGGCTGACTGAATGGCGGACAAGAAGTGGACCAGCAGGCAGAGAGACTGCAGTCTAGTCTAAGGAGAA
>NW_007248127.1:202987-238909 GCF_000164805.1 Carlito syrichta
GAAGCCCATTGTGGGGGTGGGAGGGTGGGCTTGGCATACAGCATCAGGAGTCAGCAGATATTTGTGAGTCCCAGTTCTGCCACCATCAGTGACCGAATCCTATTATGTCTCAGTTTCCCCATTTGTAAAATGGAGATGAGAATACCAGTTTTTTCTCAGGATGAGTGTGAGGAGAAGATGAGACGGCATAGGCTGATCTGCTTTTGAACGGAGAATTGCCACGTAAGAAGGAGGAGCTGGGGTCTGGAGTCCCACAGGGAAGGGTTTGAATCCTGGCTCTGCCTCTTCTTAACTGTGCAACCTGAAGACAAGTTACTTGAGGGTTGGCACCTGTACGATGAGGACAAATATGTGTGTTCATCGAGAACCTATGTCCCTGGCACGTGGCAGCTCAATTCGCATCCCTGCCCCTGTGCTTCGTGAATGGCAGAAAAGCAGTACGCAGATCCTGCCATGACTCCAACCAGCATCTCACCTCACCCGACCTCTGTGAGCCTCAGTTTCTGCATGGAGAATATCAGAACACTAATGAGAACCTTGATGGATTGCTGGGAGGATTCAAAACCTCAAGAAGAAGCCTGAGCTTGAATAAATGATAGGGCCTACTCTCAACCAGAATGGCCAGACAGAGGCAGCAATGAATCAGGGGGCTATGGAGTAAGGGACTTGGGATTAGAAACAACCCCGGCCCCAGCTGACACCAGCGAGTACACCCCTGCCCGCCAGGAGCTGACCCTGGCCAGCCCCCACTCCCACCCTGGAGAGCAACCCTGGGCACCCTGTGGTCTGCACCAAGCCCCTGGGCCCAGCCCGAGGCCAGTCTCCGGCCTCCCCACCTGGCATTGATGGATGTTCAGGCGGGTGACTTTGAGGGCTGCAGCCAGGATCAATACTCTAATCAACACCACATGGAACCCGCTGGTGTTTTCCCCCCACCCCAAACTGGGGGTGGGGATAGGGTGGAAGTAGGGTGCTGCTGAGATGAGAGATGAACTTCAAAGCTGAGGACGCACTCAGTGAGTCACTGAATCAGTGGACGAGCAGGAGGACTGGGCTGGGGAGGGGACACAGGTGGGGTTGCTGAGGAGCCTCTCCAGTGGCAGACGGGAGCCTGAGGTAGGGTCTCCGGGGCTGTCCTGGTCAGGGAAAAAAGATTTGAGACAAGGGTGCAGGCTCGCTTGGGGATGATGTTGTACCTCCTACTTTCCTGGCCTTCTGCCAACACTGAATCCCTGCTGCATGCCCCACCATGTTGCTATGACAGCTCAGTGTCCTCCTCCTCCTTCTTCAAAGTCTTGCCCCAGACCCTGGATCAGGGGCTCCCACACAGATCCCAGAAATGCCTTTCCTTCCACACAGCCCAGCAGTGTGAAGGGCAGGTGGATGGGGCTGGACTGTGGCCCAGGGTGCCTGTCTGGGTTCCCTTCTGCATGGGGCTCCAGTTCTCCTCCACCCATGCTCCAGGGCCTTCTGACTGGGAGCTGACTGCTCTGTTCCAGGCCTTGCATCTGTCCAGATCCTGCTGGTTCACCTCAAGCGGTGGCTTTGTCTTCCTGCTGACTCACTTACCCTACGCCAAACTTTACTCCCCTGAGTGGTCACCGGTGCTGAGTGTCCAAGGATGAGCCAGGATGCCTTAAGCACCTTCTCCTGGTCTGCTGCCTCCCTGGAGCCCATATACACCCTGCTGCACTCCAGAAAGGAGATCTGGGCATCTCCCTCCCCTAGCTGCCCAGGGCTGAGAGGCTCACAGGCCGGCATCTGGGCCCCCAGGAGTTGCACCAGGGCAAGGCATGGTCCTAGTGAGGGCTCTGCCAGGGTTTAGCTGCGTGACCTTGGCTAAGTCACGTCCTCTCTGTGAGCCTTCCTCCCCAGGTATACAAGGGAAAGAGCACCCCCTGCCCTCCTGGCCCCTCAGTGTTTCTAAGGACAATGAGACGATGCTTCCTAATGACCTGGCTGGTGGGACTGGGCTCGAACTCGGGTTTACTAACCCCAGACCTCGTGCTCCCAAGCCACCAGACCCCATGGCCTCTCAGCATGGAAGTGCAGGAATAAGAGTGTGGGGACTCTTGGTGAGAAGTCTGGAGATCAATAGCAAAAGCATGGAACCAACTGTGCTGCCCATCGAAAGAGGACTGGATTAAAAAATTGTGGTACATATACACAATGGAATTTTACTCAGCCATAACGAAGGACAAAATTATGAACTTCACAGCAACTTGTATGGACTTAGAGGCTATAATACTGAGTGACCTATCACAGAAACAAAGAACTGAGTATCACATATTCTTACTCATAAGCGGACCTTGAACAACTATTGTAATACTGTAAGAAAGGGATTGGCAGTAGTGGGACTACCAGGGGCGATGGTGCCTACATTTGTTTTAAAGGTCTCAGGGGAAGCCAGACAGATGCCTTTGTGTCCCCCACTGTGAACCCCAATACCTGCAACCCTCACAGAGCCTCAGTGCCATGGAGAGGGGCAGAGGCTCTGGCGCCCACTGCCTGGCTTCTCAGCATGGCTTGCCCTGACCTTGGGCAAGTGCCACGCTTTCATTCCCTGCCTGGAAATGGGGCTAGTGATAATAGCACCCACCTCCTAGGGTGGGCAAGCAGATTCAGTGAGGCAGTTCACGTGAAGCGCATACAACAGTGCCCAGGAGCACCAGTGCTCAGCCTCTGTTGGCTGTGACTGGCAGGGTGGGTGCGTAGGCAGATATCACTACCCTACAGATGACCTACACCCACCACAGCCCTTCCACACTCACACTCTTTCCCATGTCATTTCCACCACCATCTGTGAGGTATTGACTATCAGCATCCCCATTTCTCAGATGGAGAAAAGGAGGCTCAGAGCAGATCTGTAAACCTTCCCTGGGTTGACTCTCCAATCCCTCCCACTTCCCACTGCCCAAGTCCCTATCTCCCCTAGGCTGCCCCTCTTCCCAGGTAGATGACACCCTCTCCAGTCCCCTTTCCAGGCCCTCCTCTAAGCCCTCTTCTTCTGGAACCCAGTTGCTGAGCCACTGCATCCCTCCATCTGCTCTGCTCGTCCTCACTTTGGCTGGAGGGCCTGACCTAGTTTAGGGTGGCTGGCTAGGAAAGGCTGTGCATGTGTGTGCGTGCGTGTGTGCACACCCATGCTTATGTGAGTGGAGGAGTGCACAGACAGGTGTGTGTGTGTGTGTGTGTGTGTGTGTGTGTGTGTGTGTGTACATGGATGCATTTCTGGAGTGTGTGGAACACAGTCAGCTGTAAAGTGTCCTAAACCTGGAGGCAAGGCTGGGGACCTCTCTGCTGATGACTAGCTGTGTGTCTTTAAACTAGCGCAGAATCCAGCAGGAAAGATGCGTTCCAGAGATAAATGTGTTCCTAGTGCAGACTCACGACAGCAGTATCCTGGACGGGCTCTTGGGAGAGGCTGTTCTCCTCTTAGGATGAAGTGCCCAGGTGTGCCTGGCTGTCTGCAGGGCCTGCTGTCTGTGACTGTGGGAGGTGGGGGGAGGAGTGGGAGTGTGGGGGGTAAAGTGTGCAGAGAGCACTCAGGCTTTCCTGGCCAATGCCCACTGTGCGGACCCATCCTAGAAATAGAAGCCCCACTCCACTTAATTCGCCTGCCTCTGGTACCTCTGGGGGAGCCATGGTGAAAACAGTTCAGGCCTTGGGCTCACACGAGCCGAAAATCAAGTCCTGCACGGGCCCACCAGAGGACCTTGGGCAAGTTGCCTAACCTCTCTGAGCCTTTCCTTCCTTGTCAGTAAACAGGCTCATCCTCTCTGTCCTGATGGCCTCTTGGGGTCTTGAAGAAGATGCAATGTGATGGATGCCTTTGTAAGTGGGGACTGCTCTTTCCTCTCACCTGTAAAACGGGGACATTTGTCTCCACGTTGGTCGTAGGCCTGATTCCATGAGATGACCCTAAAAGGGTCCTTGCAGATGCAAGGCATGCAGTTGGAGCTCACAAAAGCAGCAACTTCTAGAAATTAAATGACCAGCTCTCCTCGGGGAGGGTCAGCCACTCCACAGTGCTGCTGAACTTGGCACACAGCTCTGCCACCCTTTTGCCAAGCCCAGGAGCTATCTGGGGTGTTTTGTCTTCTGGAGTTCCTTTTGTCCCAGGCAAATCGGTCACTGATTAACTTCCTTTCAGGACTGAGGTCAGCCTGTCTCTGGGACAAATTGATCCCCAGGACTACTGTCTGGGGGCACTGGTGGGGCTGGGTGCCTGGGCAGTGAGAGGTACCCTGCGACATTTGGTTCTGGGGAGTTTAAAGTCAGCCCTTGGCCTTCACCTGCTGTCTGGTATGGGACAGAGGAGACTGGGCTCGGGGGCCAAGGGACTTGGTGGGAAACACGTGCCCCTGTCAGCTGCTGGTCCATGGTACTAGTCTGGGAGGGGAGAGAAGATCAGGGAAACCGCAGCTTGACCTTGGAAGGCCTCACTTCATCTCACCCTGGAGTCGAGGGCTGGAGCCTGGGGTAGGGAGCGGGTCTGTGAGTCAAGAGACCTGAGCTCCATCAATGATTTGCAAAGCGTTCATGGACAAGAATGAGCCATCTGGGACCGGTTTCCCCACCTGTGAAGTAGGGGCGAGTTTCAGCATTTCCTCAGGATCCTCAAGGGCTGACAAGATGTTGGAGACAGCAGACTCCTCCAAATGGCAGGTGCGACCTTGATCGTCTTCTGGGTGGGTTTCCAGCCACTCACCTTGACATCCATCTCGCTCATGGCTCCTGCCACCCTTCTTTCTTTGTTCCATCTTGACAAGGGTCCCGGGCCACTGGCCTGCAGTGAATGGCCAATGGGCTGGGACCCTCCTGGTGTTCCCATGATCCGGCACAGCCCTTGCTGGAAAACACATTTCTGCTCCATTAGGCCAGGCTGCGAAATGTGCACGAAGGTTCCTGATGAGAACAGGAGCCACCACCACATAAAACATGCAGAAAATGAAACACTCAGTTTCCTCTAGACCTGTTAATGGCCGTTATGTTCTGTGTTATCAGCCATCAGAGCACAGGCAGGAATGGAGCAAAGGCCCGGGTCCTATCACGGCCCGTGGATAAACAACCTGGCTTGTGGCAAATAAAATGGGAAAGTTGAAATACAGTTGCCGTTTAGTTCAAGTTGGATATTAATAGCTTCAGGGACAGGCTCAAAAAGGAAGGGAGAGGAAGGAGAAGGAAGAAAGGGAACTGTGAACACCATTAACATCCAATTTCCTCAGAGGATTGCAGCGTTTGAGGCTCCGGTCTCGGGAGCCCAAGAGGGGGTTTGAGGTGCTGCTGTTGGAAGGCGCTGACGCTGCAGCTTTCCTTTCCAGGGCAGCTGCTACTAAGAGGTGAGTGGGATGAGGGTGCTGCTGGGATGGGGAGGCCTGGGCGCCGTGGGGTCACCTAGCCTCTCTCTGGCACCTCGCAGTGCCTGGGCATGTGTCCCTGTTCAAGTCACTGCTGCCCCTCCTCCATGACACTCTGCAGGCTCTTCCCTGGCCATGGTCTCCCTCTCACTCCTGTGCAGATGCGCTGTGTGACCTGCCTGTGTCCTCTTTACTGCCCACTCCCCGCTTCCCTTTCTGCAGAGACCTGCCCTCACCCAGGAGATTATTTCCAATGACCCTGTACAGCAGCCATTGGCTGATGGCAGGGAAAGTTACCTTCCCAGAGTGCAGGTAACTTTCTTGATTGATTTATACTTCAGAGTGACAGGGGCATGAGGGCAAGGGTTGACCTTTCCCTGAGACCCCATCCTCCCTCGCACCATTTCCTGCACTGGTCCCTCACTCCTTTATGGGTTTTGCCTAATAGAGCTTCCTCAGGAAGTCACACATCCCCGAATGCCTGCCCAAGCTCTGCTTCTACGGAACTCTTACATAAGACTAGCTGGGTGGGCAGGGGCAAGTCACTTAACTCTCTGAGCTTCTGTGCCCTCATCTGTGAAACCGATGGGACCGAGACAATCAAAGATGTTGTCAGTGACCTTCTTTGCCCTCTGTTAGGGACTTGCATTAGTGTCCCCTTGCTACTGTAGCACACGACCACAAACTCACTGACTTGATAGCAACACATGTTTCTTACCTTACAGTTCTGGAGGTCAGAAGTCCAAAATGGGTCTCAGGGGGCTAAAACCAAAGTGCTGGCTGGGCTGTGATCCTCTCTGGAGGCTCTAAAAGGAATTCCTGCCTCTGCCCGCTTCTAGAGGATGCTGTGTTCCTCAGCTCCAAGCCCTGGGAGGCTTCCTCATGCTGCATCCCTCCGATTCCTACTCTCCTGCCTCCCTCTTTGATTTATTGGGACCCTTGTGATTATTCCGGGCCCACCCGGCTAATCCCGGATAATCTCCCCATCTCGAGATCCTTAACTTAATCATATCGGCAAAGTCACTTTTGCCATGTAAGGTCACATATTTGAAGACTCTGGGAAATTAGGAGGCAGTTGCCTTGGGAGGGGGCGTTATTCTGCCTACTGTAGAGCCCAGTGTACCTCGCTTAATGTAGATTTATTTTCTCTCTTTAGACGTGTTATCTCACCCTTTGAGACCATTTTCTACCTCTTTAAAGATCATTGCGAGGATTACAAGTTATAATGGGTGTGAGGGGATTTGCAAATGGGGCCTATGGAAGCAGAGACAGGCTTCCAAGCTTCCTAATCCCCCACAGGGCACCCCCTGCTGATTCTGCACCCTCCTGAGAGCTCTCCTCTCCTCTGAAGCCCTTTTCCCTGCCCTCCTGTGGGCAGTTTTCTGGAAACAGCCTCTGTAGGAGCAGAGGTTTGGCCTGCTCTTGGGATGGGGTAAAGAGGCCAGGACTTCTGGGTCTGGTTGTGGGGAGGGGTGAGATGTGCCAAGCCCATTTCTTGCCCACTGTTTGCCCAGAGCGTGTCTGCCTGGTGCTAACTTTTAGGAAGGAATGGACATCAACATGGAGAGGAAGAAATAGCTCTGTCAAAGAATTGGGTTTTGTGGAATAAGGAGGCACTTGGGACTGAGTTGCTGGCCATGGCATGATTAGAAATTTGGCCTGTGGCAACCAGAGTTCTGGTATGTTCTTTGTTTGTTCCTTAAATTTCCTTATAAAAAGGCACCCTCCGTCAGTTGTGCTGAGTTGTGTTTGGGAACATGTGGACCAAAGAGGGGGGACAAGGGAAGGGGCCAGGGGAGGGGACAGCAGCAGTACAAGAGGGGGCTTCTAAGGGGGTTAAGTTGGGTAGGGTCATCACCTCTTCCAGGAAGTCGTGCCTGGCCTGGCTGAGTACCTCTGCTTGTCGCGTCATTCCACTGTGAAGATCTGAGCAGGCGTCTGCACACACTGCTGGATGGGTAGCCCCTGTCCTATTACTCCTGCATCTCAGAACCCAGCACAGATGGGGAAGGGTGGGGTGCTCAGTACACTCACTGAGGCAAGGATCCTACAAGGGAGCAAGGGGCTATCCACACCCCCATTACATCTGCTGAGTGTGTAAGCCAAGTGTCCGTCACTCCCTATGGACAGAGCCCAGCCTTCTCTAGGATCAGCTATGTATTTCTTAGAAAGCTTCCTGAAACTTTTCAATTTGCTTGAGAACCATGATGAGAGCACTGACTAGGGAGACGAGATGTTTGAAGTAAAGACCATACCCTTGGAGTCCCCTGGCAGACCCTGGAGGAGTCACTTCCCTTTTCTGGACTTGGTTTTCATCATCAGTTAAACAACACTTTGGTCTGCATCATGAGTTCTCAAATTTTAACTAGCATCAAAATGGCCAGGAAGGCTTGTTAAACCACAGATTACTCAGTCCCACCCAGAATTTCTGATTCAATATGTCAAGAATTTGTATTTCTCTTAAGGCCCCAAGCGATGCTGCTGCTCTGGTTTAGGAACACACCTGAGAACCACAATTTTCCAAACACGGGGCTGGTTGCATCACAATCACCTGGGAGTGTGTTCAGAAGACCTGATTCCTGGGCCACACCCCTAAAGACTTGAGTCCATTCACCTGAGGATGAATTTAAATCTTAACAAACACTGCAGGTAGTTCTGATATGAACCCACATTTGGGAATCCCAGGCTGCATGGTCTCTAAAAAATTCTTCTTCTTTTAAAAACAGCTTTATTATCCAGGTATGGTGGCTCACATCTGTAATCCAAGCACTTCAGGAGACCGAGGAGGGAGGATTGCTTGAGCCCAGGAGTGTAAGACCAGTCTGGGCCACATAGTGAGACCTCGTCTTGGCAAAAAAAATGAAAAAAGAAAATTAGCTGGGTGTGGTGGCGTATGCCTGTAGTCCTGGCTACTAGGGAGGCTAAGGCAGAAGGGTTGCCTGAGCCCAGGGTGCCAAAGCAGAATGATCACCCGAGCCCAGTGGGTCAGGCTGCAGTGAGCTGTGATCGCGCCACTGCACTCCAGCCTGGGCAACAGAGTGAGGCGCTGAATCAAAACAAAAACAAAAGCATTATGAAGGCATAATTGACATGGAGTAAACTGCACATATTGAAAGTATTCAGCTGAATAAGTTTAGACACATGTATGCCCTTGTGAACCGTCACCACACTGAAGATATCCATCAGTTCCCAAGCATTTCCTCCTGCCTGCATGCAATCCTTTCTGCTCCTCTCCTCTTGAAAGTTTTTAGCTGCCTGTGCTGCTACGCTGGGTTGATGGTGTCCATTCTGAAGGCAAGAATGAGGGTTTACAAGCAGAGAGGGTCCCTTCTTAGACACTGTGAAAGAAGGGTACACACAGCCAGGTGGCATCTCTGTAGGGATGGGGTAGTGATGTGGTTTGGAAAAGAGGGCTGGAGAAGATGCTTAATTGGCCAAGCTGGGAGTTTGGTCCGGTGATAACGTTATGGAGGACGATGAGGGTTAGTATGATCTCATGCTGGAAAAGGATTCCCCGCCCCCACCATTCCTGCAGGTGAAGAGAAGGAAAGGGAGGGTGGGGCTGAGCCTCGATGGAGTGAGAAAAAGGAGGTGGTCATAGATTCAGGCGAGAACAGGCCTGGGCAGACTAGGAAGCAGAATGTTCCTGGCAAGGTCTGGGGCTCTCAGCTTTGGCTCCTTCTATTCAGTTAGTTTAACAAACATGCATTAAGTACCTTTTAGGTGCCAGGCCCTGTGCTGAGCCCTGGGAAATGTGGTCTCCTGTAAGAGACACTGCATACCGTAATTATTGTGATAGGCACTGGCACAGAAAAGCTGGGGGCCAGCTAGGGGTGTGCACCCACAGCCCAGAGCTTCCGCAAAGATGTCCTTGTCATGAGCTGTGTGCAGGTATGACTATCCGAACTAGAGAGGGCTGACAGATAGCTCTTCCATGACAATAATCACTGCCTGAGAATCTGATGGTGACGGGGAAGGAAGCCTGGGCCCCGTACCAAGATCTTGTTGCCTGCATTATGTGGTGAGTGGCACAGTTACTCAGAGGATGTGGTGATACTCGGGTATCATCCTAGAACCAGGGCACAGGAGGTTTCCCTGGGAAGAAATAGAGAAAGACTCCTAAAGGATGAGCCCCCTTGGCTGTAGAGCCTTCCGAAGGCCTTCCCTGCCTGGGATCTGACTAGCCCTGTATCATGCTTAAAGTGCATGCATGTCTGTGTGTGTGTGTGATGAGCCATATTTTAATCTTTCACTCATTTTAAAAAATAAAGATGTGGGGTACAATTCAGGGTTAGGTATACACATGTCGATTATGCAGGTACCCTTGCTGATGAGGTATGCCCCTGCCTCCCCTAGCGGCTTCCCTCAACTGCCAATCCCACCTCCCTCCCCTGACAGTTTCCCACTACTCCCAATCCCTTTCTTATAGCATGGTCAATTGTTCCATGTCCGCTTATGAGTGAGAACATATGGAATTCTGTTCTTTGTTTCTGTGATAGATCACTGAGTATGATTGACTCCGAATTCATCCACATTGCTGTGAAGTCCATATGTTTGTCTTTCTTTATGGCTGCATAATATTCCATTGTGTATCTATACCACATTTTTTTTTTAATCCAGTCCAGCTTTGATGGGCAACACGCCTGGTTCTATGTTTTTGCTATTGTGGATAGAGCTGTAACAAACATACGTGTGCAGGTATCTTTTTTGTAGAATGATTTGTCACTCCTTCATTTATTCATTCATGAGTCAACGAATTGATTTACCTGTTGTAAGCTCAACACTCTGCTGGGCAGGGGCACAGCAATGGACAAGGCAGGCAGTTTCTTTACTCGTCGAGTTTATTTTCTAGTAAGAGTTTGATTCTTTTTTTTTTTAAAGTTGGAGTCTCACTCTGTCACCCAGTCTGGAGTGCTGTAGCACGCTCATGGCCACTGCAGCCTTGACCTGCTGGGCTTAGGCAATCCTTCTGCCTCAACCTTCCAAGTAGCTGGAACTACAGGCACATGCCATCCCGCCTGGCTGATTTTGATTTATTGTAGAAACAAAGTCTCGCCAAGTTGCCCAGGCTGGTCTTGTATCCCTGAACTCAGGCAATTCTCTCGCCTCGGCCTCCCAAAGTGCTAGGATTACAGACTTGAGCCATCATGCCCAGTCAGAATTTGACTCTGAAACAGTCTCCTTAAAGATCCAAAGAAAGGAGCCTCTGGTGGAGGGACTTCAGGTCCCACATTATATACCCTTGGGTGGGGCAAAGGGACAACGTGAGGAGATGGCTGTACTGTGATATTCCCAGTCTTCCATGCTGTCACTACATGTGCTTGAATTGTGTTATTATTAAAATGAATTGTGTTATTATTAAAATGAAAATGGTTTATCCAAGTGTGACCCAGAATAAGAGCACTCACCTGGGAGCTTGTCCCAAAGGTAGATTCTGGGACCTGCTCACCTCTACTAACTTCACCCTGAACCATTGATTTGGGATTTTGAGAGGGGCCATGATTAATTCTAGAATCTGAATTAACAGTCTCCAGACATCCCTTTAATTTTTTTTTCTTTTTTTCTTTTTTTTTTGGTAGAGACAGGTTCTTGCTATGTTGCCCTGGCTGGTCTCAAACTCCTGGCCTCAAGCAGTCCTCTACCTTGGCCTCCCAAGTGCTGGTATTATAGGTGTAAGCCACCATGTCTGGCCTGATATTCCTTTTTAATGGTAACTTTTAATTGAAGGATACATACATAAAGGTGAAGATTCATAAATGTGCAACTGGATAGATTTTTGCAGTATGAGTGCACCTGGGAAACCAGTATCTGACATGGAAACAGAACATCACTAGCCCCCAGAAGTGTCCTTTTGACTTCTTCCAACCTCTCCTCTTCTCTTCACTGAAAAGCAGCTGCCATTCTGACTTCTAACTCCACAAATTAATTTTACTTCCCTTTAAAAACACTTTATATAAATTAAATAATACAATACATATTCATTTGTGTCTGCCAAAATTTTACTCAGCACTGTTTTTGAGATTTATTTATACTGCATGTGGTTGTAGTTTGTTCTCATTGATGTCTAGTATTCCTTTGTTTAACTATACACAATTTATTTTTCCATTCTTCTGTTGATGGGTATTTGGATTGTTTCCAGTTGGGCTGTTAAGAATAGTTCTGCTATGAACATTCTTGTATAATATTTCAGTGCATGTATGTATACATTTCTGTTGGAGTGGGATTGCTCGGTCGAGTGCACACTTTTGTTCAGGTTTAGGAGATTTTGTCTGTGGTAGCTGCCTCTATGGTGGCCTCCAGTGCTCCCCTCCACTTGTCTTCACATCCTTGTGTAGTCCCCTCCCCCTTGAGTGTGGGCTGGACTTATTGACTCACCTATAACAAACAGAGTATGGCAGACTTGACATGTTACTCCTGAGATTAGGTTATGAAGACACTTCGACTTCTGTCTGTGTGTTGTCTCTTATGTTCTTGCTTATCCACTCTGAAGAAAGCTGGTTCCTATGTTGTGAGCTCCCCCATGAAGAGGCCTACGTAGCAAGGAACTGAAGGAGACCTCCACCAAACAGCTTAAGGGGAACTGAATTCTACCAACAACCATGTGAGTGAACTCAAAAGCTGACCCTTCCCCAGTTGAGCCTTCAGATAAGGCCACACCTTAGGCTCACAGTTTTGGCAGCAACCTTATGAGAAACCTCGAGCCAGAGGTAGCACACTTGGCCAGGCTGTGTTTCCCACCCAAAGAAACTGTGAAATTATAAATGTTTGTTGTTTTGAGCCACTATGTCTTGGGGTAATTTGTTACATGGCAATAGATAACTAATATACACCAAGCTTTCTAAAAGGGTTGTATTCCTGCCAGAAATGACAATTTCCAATTGCTCTACATACTTGTCCACATGTGCTATTGCTCACCTTTTTTATTTTGGCCACTATGATGGGTGTGTGACAATGTTGCATCATGGTTTACATTTCCATTTCTCTGATGAATAATGAAGTGGAGCACCTTGTGTTAATTAGTCATTCAAATATTATCTTTAGTGGAGTGCTCCTTCAAGGTCGTTTGCCTATTTGTCTGGTGGGTAATTTATCTTTTTCTTATTTGTAGGGATTCTTTTTATATTCAGATTATGAGTTTTTTGTTGGACATCTGAATTACAAATATCTTCTTCCATTTTGTGATACGCTGCTCCACTCTCTATTTTTAAAGTGATTTAGACATATTTTCAAATTTACAGAAAAGTTATAGAAATACAAGTAGTACAAGAATAGTTCTTTTATAGCCTCTAGTTAGACTCAACTTTTGTTAACATTTACATCATTTGCATCCTCTTCTCCCCCACCCACAACACACACACACACACACACACACACACACACAATGTTTTTCTGAACCACTGAAGAATAAGTTTCATATATGACAACCCTTTACTTCCAAATAGGTCAGTGTATAAGTATCTGTTTCTTAGGAAAATTCTCTTATGTGACCACACTGCAGTTATCAGCTTCAGTCAATTTAACATTGATATAATACTTTGATCTAATCTCCTATCTGTGTTCCAATTTTTTCAGTTGATCTAATAATGTGCTTTATAGCATTTTCCCTTCCAATACAGACTCCTGTCTAGGATCAGACATTGTACTTAGTTGTCATGTCTCCTCAGTTTCCTTTAATCAGGAGCATTTCCATAGCCTTTCTTTGCCTTTTATGACATTGACATTTTGAAGAATGCAGTCCCTCCCCCTCTTCCCTTTTAAACAGACATTTTTCATTTTGTTTGTCTGATATTTTATTATGATTAGAGGAAGTTGTGCATTGCCTGCTGGAATAGTCTATAAATGATGTGTCCTTCCTGGGGTCTCACATCAGGAGCCACCCAATGTCCCTCATTCCTGATGTTAATTTTAATCACCTGTCAAGGTGGTATTCGGTGTCTCCATCTAATAGTTATGATTTTTTTCCCCTTGAAACTAATATTCAGCCTGTGGAGAACTGCAGGTTAGGACCATGCAAACATTCTGCTTTTTATCAAAATGTCTGCTAGATTTAGCATCCATTGATGAGTCTTGACTGAACCAGCCTTCACTGGGATGGTCCCAGAAGGATGATTTTCCAACTCTACCTCTCCTCCCACTATTACTAGTTGGCAATCAGTTTTATAGTGGGAGCAGGAACCCTCCCTTTAAGGTTTCTTAATTTTAATGTAATCTAATGCAGCGGTCCCCGACCTTTTTGGCATCAGGGACCCTGATCTAATGTATTGGTTTTTTCCTTTGTAGTTTATGCCTATTGTGTTGCTTTTTTTAAAAAATATTTTTTATTATGGTTTTGTGGGGTACAGTTAAGGGTTAGGTATACAAATAGGTTTCATTCAGGCACCCTGTTGATAAGAGGTGTTTCCCTGTACCCAGATGGATATTTGCTAACCTTAATCCCACCTCCCTCTCCCCCATAGCTTCCCACTACTGTCAGTCATTTTCTTATACTATTACATTGGATATTAAAGGTCCATTATATGAGTGAGAACATGTGATACTCAGATCTTTGTTTCTATGAAAGGTCACTCAGTATTATAGACTCTAGTTCCATCCAGGTTGCTGCGAAATTCATGATTTTGTTCCTTTTTATGGCTGTGTAGTATTCTATCGTGTATATGTACCACATTTTTAAAATCCAGTCCTCTTTTGATGGGCAGCATGGTAGCTTTCAAGTTCTTGCTATTGTGAACAATGCTGCAATAAACATACGTGTGCAGGTATCTTTTTTATAGAGTGATTTGAGTTCTTCCGGATATATTCCCAGTAGGGGGATTGCGGGGTCATATGGGAGGTTGATATTTAGAGCTTTTAGGAATTGCCACACTGCTTTCCACAGAGTTTGCACTAGTTTACACTCCCACCAACAGCGTAGAAGTGTTCCCTTTTTGCTACACCCTCTCCAGCAGCTGTTATTTTTTGAGTTGTTGATAATTGCAATTCTGACTGGAGTTAGGTGGTATCTCAGTGTGGTTTTGATTTTCATCTCTCTGATGATTAGTGAGGTTGAACATTTCTTCATGTGTCTGTTGGCTGCTCAGATGTCTTCCTTTGTGAAGTGTCTGTTCATATCTTTTGCCCATTTTATAATGGGGTTGTTTGTTTGTTTTTTTCAGCACGTTTGAGTTCCTTGTAGATCCAAGATGTTAAGCCTTTGTCAGACCTGGTGTTGGCAAATACTTTTTCCCAGTCTGTAGGCTGTCTCCCTGCTCTCTTGATGGTTTCTTTAGTCTTGCAGAAGCTTGTCAGTTTAATAAGGTCCCACTTGTCTATCTTCTCTCTTATGACCTGTGGGTTTTGGATTTTGTTCAGGAATTGGATGCCAGTTCCGATTTCCATGAGGGTATGTTCTTCATTTTCTAAGGTTCTTATGGTTTGAGGTTTTAGATTTAGGTCTCTGATCCATTTGGACTTAACCTTTGTGCATGGGGATAGATAGGGGTCCTGTTTCAATCTTCTGCATGTGGTCAGCCAGTTTTCCCAGCACCATTTACTGAATAGGTTCTCCTCTCCCCAGTGGTAGGTGGTGGAGGCCTTGTCAAAGATGAGTTGGTTGAGAAATTGAGGTTTTGCTTCTGGAATCTCAATTCTATTCCATTGATCTATATGCCTGTTTCTGTACCAATACCAAGCTGTTTTGATGATTGTGGCTTTATAGTAAAGTTTGAAATCTGGTAATGTGATACCACCTGCTTTGTTTTTTTTGCTGAGGATTGTTCTGGCTATTCTTGGACGTTTGTGCTTCCATATGAATTCCTGTGTTGTTTTGTCTAGGTCTGAGAAGAATGTTGCTGGTAATTTGATGGGTATTGCATTGAATTTGTAGATTGCCTTAGGTAAGATGGACATCTTCACAATGTTGATTCTTCCAATCCATGAGCATGGGATATTTTTCCACTTGTTTGTGTCATCTTTGATTTCTTTGAGCAGTGTTTTGTAGTTTTCATTGTAAAGATCTTTCACGTCTCTGGTTAGGAAGATGCCAAGGCATTTCTTTTTTTTTTTTTTTGTGGCTATTGTGAATGGAATTGTGTTTTTTATTTGGGTTTCTGTTTGTTTATTATTGGTGTAAAGAAATGTGATTGTCTTTTGCACATTTTATTTTGTATTCTGAGACTTTGCCAAAGACCTTTATTAGTGTAAGGAAGTTTTTGACAGATTATCTTGGGTTTTCAAGGTACACAATCATATCATCTGCAAAGAGAGATAACTTGACTTCCTCTTTTCCTATTTGGATGCCCCTGATTGCCTTCTCTTCTCTGATTGCTCGAGCCAGGACTTCCAATACTATGCTGAACAGGAGGGGTGAGAGTGGGCATCCTTGTCTTGTTCCAGTTTTCAGGGAAATGGTTCCAATTTTTGTCCTTTTAGGAGTATGCTGGTTGGGGTTTCTCATAGATGGCTTTTACTATTTTGAGGTATGTTCCCCGTATTCCTAGATGTTCGAGGGTTTTTATCAAGAAGCGGTGCTGGATTTTATCAAAAGCTTTTTCTGCATCTAATGATATAATCATGTGGTTTTTGTTTTGACATCTGTTGATGTATTTAATTACATTTATGGTTTTACGAATGTTGCTTTTTTTTTAAATTTCCTACCTCAACCTCTTGAAAATATTATCCCATGTCTTCTTCCAAAAACTTTATTATTAGACCTTTGACATTTAGGTCTATGACCCATCTGGGATTGGGTGGTTGATGATGTGAGATAGGGGATCAAGATAAGGTTTTCTCTATTTGGAAACTCAATGGACCCATGTGTTTTTCTTAACCATCTTTATTTGCACAAGAAGTACATGAGTATTTCCCCCTTGAAACAATTCAAAGGCATCACAGAGAATGACCCGCTCTGCCCATGTTGATTGTTTCCCTTCCCTGGAGGCGATACCACAGAAGCAACCATCGCTATCCATCCTTTCAGTCTTTTTTCCTAAGTAGTTGCATGAACACATGTGCTACATTCTGTTTTCTGCCCTGCCATCAATAGTGTATGAGTCACTTTGCAACTTGCTTTTTTCTATCAGCAATATGTCTTGCTTGGCTTCTTGTGTTGGCATGTGTAAATCTCCATGATTCTTCTCTATGGTTGCACTGGGTTGCATGTGATGCCTGTCAAATGCAATAAACTGTGTCAAAGCCCAAGTTTGACTCAGCTTGCTTAGTCATTCCTGGATTTTTAAGTTGGTTCTAATATTTTGTTTTGCTACTCCGATCATTTTTATGCGTACTGTGTGAACCACTTGCTGGGTTGCACTATTATGAAGATTGAGGACGCATCAAAAAAGAAGGTGCTCTGGCTTCAGCTTCTGAACTCTTCTAGAAATAAGCAGTTATTCCTGAAGTCTAGTCTTAAGCCCTCCTGCTGCTGTTTCATTTTTTATCTTCCTCTTATTGAGCGCCCTGTGGGGCTGGCACATAAGAGATGAGGGATGAGAACTTGAATCTGGAAGGCACCGGGCTCTTCCTAGATTCAGGACAAGCAAAAGGTTTGAAGAATCTGGTGACTTACCAAGGCTCCCACAGCTAGTTAGTGGCATAGCCAATCATTGTGAAACCCAAGTCTTGGGATCCCATGTCCAGCCTGCTCTAGTACTGTCCAGGACACAGCTGACCTCCAGGCTTCCCAAGTTCTGATGCTTCCAAGTCCTCTTCCTGCTTTACCTCCCTCTGGAAGTGGGCCTCCGATGGGGAATCCCTGTGGGGTCTGCTCGCTGCTTCTTCCTTGCCTCCAGCAGGATGGCACCTGCCACCGTTCCCAAGGCCCTGTGGTCTTCCCTCAAGGAGTCAAGATGATACTTCATTTCCAGAGCCTGCCCCTGCACCTCCCTTCCTCTCAACCTCCATTTGTTTAAAACTCCTCCAGCTTCCAAGATCCCCCTGCGGGACAGGCAAGAACAAATTTGGAAGCAAGAGGAGCTGCAGCCCTTAAATCACATGTTGGGCAAAATAATCAAAGAATCTTCCCAAAATTTGTCAACGGCAGTGCCGGGCCTAGCTGCTCAGTAATGACTCGCACTTGATGACAGATCTCGAGAAAACGCGTTTTGGAAGCAATCAGTATATGCTGAATAGGATCCTATTTTACAAGCATTTTATCTACTCTTAAGGACATGGGAGATGAGGAAAACAGATAAGCTTCTCTATTAATATTGATTAGACCATTATATATCTGAAAAAGAGATTTTAGTCAGAGATGATTGCATCTCACCAGAGCAGCCTTCCTTCTCGAATCAAATCGTTTAATCTGCTGCTTAGCTCTTGGGGGTGCGGGGAGGGCAACGCATGCAAGTTTGCTCCTTCACACTGGGCACACGAGGCAGGGGAGGGATGCTGAGTGACGAGGTTCAAGAGGGAACTTATGTGCTTTCTTGCCAGCCCCACAGGGAGCTCAATAGGAGGAAGACTAAAAAAAAAAAAAAAAAAAAAAAAAAGGAAACAGCAGCAGGAAGGATTGAGGTGAGACTTCAGGAATAACTGCTTACTTCTAGAAGCGTTCAAAAGTGGAAGCCAGAGCACCTTCGTTTTTGGAACAGTTTTACGAAAGAGGAAGATAATCAGAGGCCATGAATTGGTCTTTTTGTTATTGATCACAAAAGAAGAAAAGTCAACACTAAAAATGTTCAACCTTACTGGTAATCAAAAGAAATCAAATTCAAACAATACAATATTATTTTTGCCATTAGATTAGCAACTCTATTTATTTATTTATTTATAGACAGAGTCTCACTCTGTCTCCAAGGCTGGAGTGCAGATTTTGTTTTTTTAAAGTCTCATACCCTGTGCTGACTAGGCTATCGTGAACCTGCAGTCTCAGGCATTCCTGGTGGAAGGGCAGGTGATCACAACCTTCTGGAAGACAATCTGATGATATCTACCAAGGACTTGCTTCCTGCCAAGCACTAGGCTAGAACCTGGGTGGATGGCATTGAGTGAGTCCCTGCCCTCACGGCACATATCTTTACTGGGGAAAACTGAAAATTAGCAAGTGAAAATGCCACTGAATATTTATAAAATATGAGGAGTCTTAAAGAAAACAAAAAGGGAGCTGAGGGGGGGGGGAGGTTGGGAAAGCCGGGGGGCAGTGAAGGCTTTTCTAAGGAGGTGGATTTGAGCCGAGTCATGAATGACAAGAAGGAACAAGAAACAGGAAGAGGACAAAATTGTCCTTGCAGATAGAACAGCATATGCAAAGGTCCTGCGGTGGCAGAGATCTTCTGATGAGCTGAGAAGAGGCCAGGGAGGGCGTAAAAGATGAAGGGAGCATAGTGGGAAGCAGCAGGGGAAGTGGGTGGGTGCGAATGCTGACCTACCTGGTGTACCGGGGTAGGGGTGGCCCTTCTGGGTTCTCAGCAGGGGCAGCGCACAGTCTGCTGTTCCTGTTTTATAAAAAATCACTCTGACTGCTGTGACAGTGGCTGGGGGGGGCGTAATAGAGGACGTAGGAAGGACAGTCAGGAGCCAGTGGCAGCAGAGAAGGTGAGAGATGACGGGGAACAGGATGAAGGCTTTGGTAACTGGTGTGTCACACACCTCACGAAGGCATAAGCCTTTAGGAACAGCAAGGCCACGCCCAGAGATAGTCAGATGTACACAGAGATTCACCCACAGATACATTCATGGCTTTAGCCAAAACCTGGAAACAACAGAAATGCTCACCACGAGAGGGCTGGTTAAATGACAATACATGCAGACCAGGGCTGCCGGATGGTCAGAATTATTGTTTTAGAAGAAGATTGAATGGAACAGGATGTGCTTACATTGTATTTTAAGTGAAAAAAAAATCAGGTTATAAAACTGAATGTGTAATATGATGCTGATTTTTAAAAAAATTCTTCTTCTTCTTCTTCTTTTTTTTTTTTTTTTTTGAGACAGGGTCTTGCCCAGGCCGGAGTGCAATCATAGCTTGTTACAGCCTCCAACTCCTGGGCTCAAGGGATCCTGTGTCAGCCTCCTGAATAGCTGGGGCTCCAGGCAGATGTCACCATGCCCAGCTAATTTTTTTATTTTTATTTTGTAGAGACAGGGTCTCACTATGTTTCACAGGCTGGGCTTGAGCTCCTGGTCTCAAGTGGCCTCCCAAAGTGCTGGGATTACAGGCGTAAGTCACTGCACCTGGTGCGTGCACGAGTGTGTGTGTGTGTGTGTGTGTGTGTGTGTGTCTGTGTGTGTTTTCTACTTAAAACAAACACTAATGTGTGAATGTACCTCTCTGGGTGACCTATGAGTGATTTGAATTTTTCTCTACATTTCAGTGTTTTCCCAATGTCTTACAATAAGTAAATACTTTTATAATTGCAAAAACAAA
This sequence comes from Carlito syrichta, assembly GCF_000164805.1. Classification (NCBI taxonomy): domain Eukaryota; kingdom Metazoa; phylum Chordata; class Mammalia; order Primates; family Tarsiidae; genus Carlito; species Carlito syrichta. Next base: position 222,686 of record NW_007248127.1, read on the forward strand.
GTTATTTTTAAAAAATAAGGTAAATCTAAGAAAGCCAAGAGGCAGGTGTGAGTGAGAAAGCGAGGCGTGGGGAGGAGGGAAGTATAGACGGAATGTCGCATCCTCATCTTGACGCAGACAGAAGTCAGCTGCTCCCTTTCTTGGCCTGGGACCCTTCTGGTCTTGGAGATGCTTCCTAAAACCAGCTCAGCTCTTCCTCCTCCTGACCTCCTGCCTCCTCCTGTGTTTCTCAAAGTCCTCAATCCCATGGGTAATTATGCACAGCCTGCCTGTGGTCAGGCCACTGGGGGCTGAAGAATTCAGATGCCTGGGCTCTGTCCGGGGTTTCTATCCTGGGACACCCCCGCCCACACTGCCCCCTGTATTCTCTGTCTTTCTCAGTGCTCAACCTTCCTCAATAGAGACGTGCCTGACTATGAGACGTGTGGACTCTGGAGCTGACCGCAGGGGTTGGAATCCTGGCCCTGGCCCTTCCCTGCTGGGCTCAGAGCCCTCGGCGGGAAGGCAGCGATGCTAACAGTGCCTCCTCTGCAGAACCCAGGAGATGGAATGAGTGAAAACAGGCATAATTGTTAGAACAGCACTAGATACACCGTACCAAGTAAGTGGTCGTTGTTATTACATTTCCAGTTACTCAAGCCGAAAATCCCTGGTGCTCCCTCTCTGCATCCCAACACCCATGCCACCGGTAAAGGCAGAGTCTACCTATTTCTCTCCCCTGCATGGCCGCCCCAGCACACGTGTCCGTCTCACTAGCTGGCACTGCCTCTGGGAGGTTCAGCCTCTTCTCACCAGCTAGAGGGACACGTTAAAATGAAAATGTAATTATGTTACTCCTCTGATGGAGTTTCCAAGAAAATCCAAACTCTTCACAAGATCCTAGCGAATCCTCCAGCAGAAAAGAAATGGGCATTTAAATGATGAAATGTTATTTTTGCCTTCAGATTAGCAAATATTTTAAAAATAAAAATGATGCCCAGTGTATGTGAGGATGTAATGACACTGCACTTTTTTTTTTTGAGTCAGGGTGGAGTACAGTGACATGCTCACAGCTCATCACAGGCTCTATCTCCCGGGCTCAGGCAATCCTTCCATCTCAACCTCCCAAACAGCTAAGACTATAGGCATACACCACCACACCTGGCTAATTTTTTTTTTTTTTGCAGAGATGAGGCCTTCCTATATTGTCCAGGCTGGGACACTGCACTCAGCCTGGAGAACTCCTACTGTTCCTGCATTTGTGGTCAGGGAGAGATGTCTGACAAAGGAGCTGGAGAGGGAAGAAGCAGGTCAGTGGGGGGTTAGGGAAGCGCAGAGAAGAGACTTTCCAGAAGAAAGGTGGCCTTCTGGGTTAAAGGTCACTGAGAGGGCAAATAAAATGAGGAAAGACAGCCGGGCTGTGACTCAGCCTGTAATCCCACGCCTTTGGGAGGCTGAGGTGAGTGAATTGCCTGAGCCCGCGGGTTCGAGACCCGCCTGGGCAGCGAGACCTCATCTCTACAATAAATAAAAAAAAATCAGCCGGGCGTGGTGGCATATGCCTGTAATTCCGGCTACTCGGAAGGCTGAGGCGGAAGGATCGCCAGACCCCAGCAGGCCGAGGCTGCGGTGGCTGGGAGCAGCCACTGCACTCCAGTCTGGGCGACAGAGTGAGACTCCAACTCAAAAAAAATAAATAAATAAAAATAAAATGAGGAAAGAACTGACCATGGCTTGGGCCTCAGTGGTCCCAGTCGAAGGGAGGAAAGCCGTATTGCAATGAAGGCAGAGGGAGAAAACTCCATGAATGGTGATGACATGGTACAGTGTGTATGTGTGTGTGTGTGTGTGTGTGTGTGTGTGTGTGTGTGTGTGTGTTTTGGTGGCACTTGAGATCGTGAGGAGAGACCAGCTTCAGGAGATGTCTGGAAGGTTAGGAGAGCTCTCTGGGGTATAAGAGGGTCCTGAGCACCTGTAGACATAGAAACTGGGCAAGAAGGAGCTCCAGGATGCTGTGATGTTTGCTACATGTCCCGAGGGGGATGGGGCCCAGCTCAAAACTCATTAGAATAAACAAAGGAAAGTGCCTGAGTTTGATGAGTTTGGTTCTAGAAGGCAATTCCTGCTGGAGCCTTCTTAATTTCCCTGTTAAGTAAGATCACTTTGATCACAGCCTCAGAGAAAACTGAATTCTGATAAGGAATGTCTGAATTTGTATCTATTTGGGGATTCGCCACAGGAAAAATGAGCTGGTGATGTCAGGGCCCCACAAGAGGAGAAGACAAATAAACGTGTGTGTGTGTGTGTGTGTGTGTGTGTGTGTGTGTGTGTCTGTGTGTGTGTGTGTGTCTCCCAGTTCCAGTTGGGAGCCCAGGGCTCCTGTTTTGAGCCTATTTGTTTGATTAGGGTAGTTGGGTAAGGGTAGGGTTAGGGCTATTGTTTGGGGTTCAAAGACAGCAAAAATATTTTCAGTGTTGGCATTTCAAAGTGTGGGTATGGGCAGCAGCATAGAAGAAAAACTCCTTTTCCTGTCAATCTGGGTTCCACTTTTCCTTCCAAATGCTGCTTAGCGTCTGCCACTTCCAGGAAGCCTTCCCTCCACCTCCCTCTTGGCTATGATCAGTTCCATGTTGGAGCCCAAGTTGACTTAATCACACTCCAGCATCTAGAGGAAGCTCACCTCTCCAGGTCTCTGCTGCATCACCTACACATCAAAGAAGATGAGGGTGACTCTGGCCCTGGGAGACTCTGGGTACCCAGGAAGTGTGAAAGCAGGCAGGGTAAGGAAGCGCCGCAGACCTTCCTGATAATGCCAGGGACTTTTGATACATATAGGATGTCAGGACAGGCCCTTTTCATGCATTACCTCATTTAATTTCATGACAATCCTATGGACCAGGACCTATGGCTGTTTTTATTGTATAGATGAGGAAATAGAGGCTTAGAGATGTTAAATGAGTGGCCCAAGGTTGATCTGACATGAAATGACCTGGCTGTATTTGACACAATCACCTGGCCTACGCAGGAAGGCCTTGCCAGGGAGCTGGGGAAAGGTACAGGACTCTGTGGCATGTGCTCCCAGCATCAGCAGGGGCCTCTGAGGGGTCCCCCTGCTCTCTGAACTCCTGTTCTGCAGACTCTGTTCTCTCTCTCTCTCTCTCTCTCTCTCTCTGTGTGTCTTAGAAACTCTCTGGGATCTGGATTGCACATTGTCTTTTCTCTAGGTCAAGGACTGAAAAATTAAATTCCTACAGGGCCAGGCAGTAATTAAGTGAAGTGGGCAGAGTAAGTGCAGACCCGTTTGTTGCCTGAGTGGTGTGAATGCAGCTTCTGAAGAGCACTTGCTTCTCGGGGCGGCTGCTCCTCCACTGTGGCCCTTGTTACCTCAGTGTTGTCAGAAACTCTGATCTTTCATGAGAAGCTCAATCCCCTGATTTTTAAAAGTTGGTTTAAATCTGTATGTTCTGAGCAGCGTTTTAAAACAATAAACACACAAATAGATAAAATGCATTAACAGATTGAATGTTGCTCCATCAGGTGACAGGTTTGCAACCTCTGAAGTCTGATTTCATCCCTGCCTTAGTCCAAGCAAGCTCAGTTGAAAGTCTCTGCTGCTTTATAATGGGGCTGTTTGTTTTTTTTTCTTTTCGGCACGTTTGAGTTTCTTGTAGATCTTGGATGTTAGGCCTTTGTCAGATATACAGTTGGCAAATATTTTTTCCCAGTCTGCGGGCTGTCTCCCTGCTCTCTTGATGATTTCTTTGGCGTTGCAGACATTTTTCTGTTTGATGAGGTCCCACTTGTCTATCTTAGCTCTTATGGCATGGGCACTTGGGATTTTGATCTGGAATTGGTTGCCAGTTCCAATTTCCATAAGGATGTCTCCTGCATTTTCTAAGGTTCTTGTAGTTTGAGGTTTTACGTTTAGATCTTTGATGCATTTAGAGTTGATTTTTGTGTATGGTGACAGGTAGGGATCTTGTTTTAATCTTCTACATGTGGTCAGCCAGTTTTCCCAGCACCATTTACTGAATAGGTTCTCCTCTCCTTAGTGTTGATGGTGGAGGCTTTGTTGAAGATGAGTTGGTTGAGAAATTGAGGTCTTTGCTTCTGGAATCTGTATCCTGTCCCATTGGTCTATATGCCTGCTCTTGTACCAACGCCAGGCTGCTTCGATTATTGCAGCTTTATAATAAAGTTTAAAGTCTAGGGGAGGTGGGGGTGGGATTGGCAGTAGTGGGAAACTGCCAGGGGAAGTAGGGGCACCTCATCAACAAAAGTATCTGCATAAAGAGCATTTGTATACCTAACCCTGAATTATACCCCACATCTTTAAAATAAAAAAATAAAAGAAAGTCTCCCCTGCTATGGGTGCTTGGGAAGTAGTGCTGACACTCTTGTCTGGGAACACGGTTAGATGAGTTTGTGATGGAGCTGAGGAATTCTCCTCCCTTACCACTGCCACCCTCACCTGGTACCCCCAACCACAATTTAGCACACCCCAAGTGTGGGGTAGATGTTGACAATAATGGGTCTCAATTTCAGACCTCTTTGAGCAATTTTCCAGCAGACCCTTGAACAACAATATGAGATAGCATCCTACCAGGAACAGTAGCCCCTTGAATTAATGTCCTTCATCCTCAAATTTCTCTCAGGAGGTCAGAGACATAGTAGCTGAGTGAAGTAAATTTTAACATTCAAAGGTGACCGACACAAACAGAAACAAGACACCCTGAGCAAGAACTTGCAGAAACAACAGACAATAGAAACAGAGTCATGCAGACTTCAGATACTGGAATTGTTAGACATAGAGTATAACACAAATGTACTTACTATGTAAAAACAAAACAAAACTGGCTTGAAAACTCCAGTAGGGAACTGAAAGTTATTAAATACATAACAGATTTTTAAAAAGGAGTTCTAGAAATAAAAATGCAATCCCTGAAATTAAGAACTCAATGGATGCATTTAATAACAAATTAGACACAGCTAAGGGGAAAATTACTGAACTGGAATTAAGGACAGGAGAAATGTTCAGAGTATAGCACTGAGTGATAAAAAGATGGGAAATACAGAAAGGAAGATAAAATACAAGGAAGACAAAATGAGAAAGTATAGTATATGTTTAATTGAAGTCTCAGAGGGAAGGAGAAAGAGGAGAGATAAAGCAGGGTGGAAGAAATATTCAAATTTTCTACTACAGAAGAAAGATATCAGCTGATTATTCAAGAAGGCTCTAGAGGTAGATTAATCTATACCAGACACAGGAGGGCTCAGTCATTTACTGGCTCAGAGGGGTCAGAAACCAATACTTTTCAAAGCACTGGGCCTAGGTGAGAATTGAGCCAGAGGTCCCCAGGGTAGGAAAAAATGGGAGTTGAAGGAGTAATATAAGTACAATTGTCATTAATTTACTTTATGAATTTACTCACTGATCCTTTATTTGCTCACCTAGTCATCAATTCAATGCCTATTTGTTGAGCACCTACTAGTCTTGAGTCACTGTAATTGGCATTTAATCAGAAAATAAAAAGGGTCTTAGTTATTGATGTTGTTGTTGTTTTAGAGACTGGGTCTTGCTATGTTGCCCAGTCTGGCCTTGAACTTCTTGATCAAGTGATCCTCCTGCCTCAGCCTTCTGAGTAGCTAGGACTATAGGTATGTCCCATCATATCCAACTGAAGATCTTGGTTTTAAAGGAGATGTTTGTCCTTGAATGAGGCAAGATGTTTAGAGAGTAGTGTCTGGGGACCCAGAAGCAAGATGGCACATGGAAATCTATGACGGTAGGGATTAGAGGCTGGTTTGGGGACAATGGCAGTCTGATGGGAAATGACTCAAACTAGTGCCTATGAAGTCATTGGCCCATCTGCAAAGATAGCAGTTCTGCCAAGAAGAGATAATTTGGGCTCCAAATAAGCTCTTGGCTACTCAGAGCGGGATTTGTAGGGTTTTTGAGAACCTGACTAACTTAATGTCATCTGAATTTTATTCATTTTCCTTCAATTTTTGGTAAAATTTATTGTAATAAAAGGAGGTTGTCTTAATTCTACCAGAAGGAAGAAACAAAGGTATTTGCATGCTGGTGTCGGTTATAGAGAAGGTGACACAGCAATCCTGGGAAGGCCACATGTGGCATTAGGGAGGGCATGCCAAGGTCCACCTTCAGGGTACAAGCCAGGGCTCCACACAGCTATCCTGCTTGGAGATTTGGGAAGGCTTTGAACATTTGAGCCACATGCAAACTTGGGCATTGGCTCCCTCTAAGACTTTCAAATTTTGAGGGCTCTTAGACCCCCGTGAGGATGTGATGAAGACCATTACCAGAAGAGTGCACATGCAAACATCATTCTCCAGGCAATTTCAGGGGATTCATGGACCTCAGTCTAAAATGCTTTGATCTGTTCACCCCTGCATTATCATTTGGGGACAGTGAGGTCTCTATTGGTGGTGATGATTCTACATTCACACAGCTGGGGGCAGAGCTAGGACTCTGTCCCAAGCGTCCTGGCCTCTGGTTTGGCGCCTCCCCCACTCACTCCGCCCCTCTCTCTTGGGAGCTCTCGGGGTGGAGCAGTGCTGCCGTGTTTTGTGTGAGAGGTGGTGTTCTCACTGGGCATTGTTGCAGGGTCATTAAGTTGCATGGGGTAAAATCAAGCTACTGAGATGTTTTGGGTGCAGGTGCAGGGCCCCTGGGGTGAACCCTTCTCCGGGAAGGGATTCTTCTCCTACAAAGCCTGGGAGGTCAGCACTAACTGCTAATTAAACCAAAAGGTACCAGGGAGTATGTGAAAGTTGTTGCTGGGTAGAGTAGGGGTGTGATAAAAGTGCCTTGAAGGAAGTAATCCCACGCCTTTGGGAGGCTGAGGTGAGTGGATTGCCTGAGTCCGCGGGTTCGAGACCCGCCTGGGCAGGCGAGCATCCTCTACAATAAATCAAAAAATCAGCCGGACGTGGTAGCATGCGCCTGTAGTTCCAGCTACTTGGAAGGCTGAGGCGGAAGGATCGCCGGAGCCCAGCAGGTTGAGGCTGCGGTGGCTGGGAGCGGCCACTGCACTCCAGTCTGGGTGACAGAGTGAGACTCCAACTCAAAAAAAAAAAAAAAAAAGGAAGTTGATTTCTATAGTCCTGATCTCTCTTTTCTCATGCCAAACAGGTCTCCAGAGTGAGCCAGGGATTGGAGAGCGAGTTTAGCCTGGGCTTATCCTTCCTGGAATCCACCAGAGCTAAGATTTGGAGGCAGGTGAGAGGCTCCTGGAGGACCCCAGTTTTGTGGACGAATTCCCCTGGGCTTTCTCTCCTCTCTCTTCTGTGTGTCTCCTTCCTCTTTTCTTTCCCCACTGCTGGGGGGGGCACACAGAGGAGGCAGGGGGTACAGTGCCACCAACCACTCATTTTCTTTCCAGAAAAAATCGTAATTAGGAAAGATTTTATCTTTGGGTCTAAAACTCTTTCTTCTTTCCCCACCATCCTGCTTCCTTTCCTAAACAGCACCACTGACCACGGCACTGGGGGGCCTTCGGCAGGTGAGAGGAGAAGTAGGGGCCTGGAGGGGTGAGGAGAGGTGCGGTCAGAGCTGGTGCAGCTGGGAAAGAGAGAGAGATGGGGTGCCCGATGTTCATGACCTGCTCCGGGCCAGTTTACTTGTGGGCGAGGCAGCCCAGCCTCCTCAGGCTCTTGTTGCAGAATGGTGAGAAGTTTCCTGGCCCACTTAGCTGAAGGTAGCCTTCTCCCTTTTCCTGGCAGATGTTTGATTTGGAGTTTATTGATTCCATTTGCCAGAGTATTTTCCTTAAATATTTTTTGAGTCTAATGCACACCGTATGCACCCATAATGGCTCTAGCTCGCCTTGTTTTTCTGCAGAACCAATAAAGCAATTTGGAGGAGATGAAATTGAACTCAGAGGCATGGGGAAAGGGTGGCTAGAGATGTGGGCGGGGAGGCAGGACCGGGCTTGAGATAACAGACCCAGGAGGTGGGAGAGGGAGGATCTGGGAGCAATAGAGCACTGTGATTACAGAGGGATGGAAAGGAATGAAAAACAGCAAGGAAGTTAGGCGAGAAAGGGGATACAGAAACACGGAAGGGGGAGAAAAAGGCAAAGGAGAGGAAGATGAAAGAGTATGTTACAGCCAGCTGGCAATTGTGCATGACCTTGGGGAGATGGGCGAGTTAAGTCTATGAGTGACCCTTAAATTACTTTGCATGCTCTAGTTATTTTTTTAAGTTTTAATTTTTATTTCATAGAGACAGGATCTTGCTATGTTGCACAGGCTGGTCTTGAACTCTTGGCCTCACGTGATCCTCCCACCTTGACCAAAGTGCTAGGATTATAGATGTGAGCCACTGCACCTGGCTGGAGATTCCAGTTCTAATCTCTTCTTTCTCTCACCCCACTCTTCATGAGAAAAGCAAAATAGACATCTATGTTGGACAACATTTTTTGGTTCCTCAGCCTCCGATCCCCACCTCTCCTTGTGTAGCAGCCATGTTATGGGAGCAGGACTCAACTCCTGAGTTGGTCCCTGTGTGGCCTAAGCCAATCCCAGCATTTTGCCCACTGGCCCTAGTGTTTTGGTTGAGGAGAAGGCATGTGACCTAGCACTCAGCCAATCAATGCACAGTATTCTCCTGGCCACAGTGATTGGCTTCAGAGCTACCTTGTGATATAAAGTGGTCCAATCAGAGGGAAAGTTGGGATTTTTTTGTTGCTGTTATTTTTAAAAGGGTAAGAAAAGCCTTTTAAATCTTTCTGGTTATAAAAAATGAAGCATGGGGCCCCAGAGTTGCTAGCAACCATTTCGCTACCATGAGGGAATTCAGACTGGGAATGAGGCTGATATATTCAGAGAACAGAGTGGAGAGAATCACAAAGAAATGGAGCTGAGTCTTGTGGGACACCACAAACCTCTGGATTGAACCCATCCTGAAGCAGACATTTCCTCTGGACTTTTCCAGTTACATGAGTCAACAACTTCTTATTGTTCAAGTAATTTTGAGTTGGATTTTCAGTTATATATAGTGGATACTACACTAATTAATATAATACCTTTAAGTCTGATTCCCATCTGTTCTTCCAGTTACGGGTTTCATGAAAGCCCTTGCAGAGTGTACCCGCAACCCTGTGCTGGGCAGAGTTCCAGGGGAGGGCAGGGCTCCAGAGGAACTTTCCTCCCAGAAGTTTAACTCAGTCCCCAGAGGCAGGATATGGCTGTTAGAGGGAGGGACAGAGGGCAGAGTAAAAGGTCAGAGAATCCACATCCTGGAAAGTCAGACTTTTCCTGCTCAGGGGACCCTACTCTCCTCCCTGCTCAGCTCCAAGTCAGCCTTCAGAGCAGATTTTCACTGAGTACAAATTCCCCAGTCTGGCATCCCAGGCAATTCCCCAGGTTCCTCTTCCACTGCTCCCCTCTGTGTATCCCACCGCCAGCCATACTCCAGTGCTCCCTGTTCTCCGGGCACACCACTCCTCCCCGCCCTTGCACATCTGTTGCTGGGTTCCCTCTGCTGGGAACACTCTCTCACGCCTGATCAATTTGGCTTCCACCCCCCACCCCGCCATCTTTCAAGCTCTGCCTCACAGCCACCCCTAAAGCCTCCCTGGACTTCAGTAACCTACCGACACCCTCTTTCTCCTCCTGGGGCTTCATCTGAATCCACAGGACCTGAGGGGTGGGGCAGCAAGGGAGGATGTGTAGTTGGAAAAATCATCATCACTGTGCCTATGGCTTTTGTCCGTGGAACTGCCAGGAGTGAAGTGAACAAACTGCTCTCGACTCGTGGAATTATATCGTAGCTGGCAAGAGAACGCATTACTGGGGTCAGAGGTGAAAAGAAAGTTGAGAACTCGCACTCTAATGGATGAGCCCTCTTCCCTGGTTGACCTTCCGAGGGCCCTTGCCCCTCTTCTCTCGCGGCACTTTCTGGTCCTGCCTTTCGCTGCAGTTTTGTGTCTAATGCTCTCGCTCCCTGGCTGGGTCACACCCCCACGGACTGGCAGAGCTGGGAAAGCCCTGGGAGGCCGTGGGCTGCAGGGACCCACCACCCGATCTCCACAAGCTGCACATGCACAATGGGGCTCCCCTTTGCAGTATGCTCCCAACTTATTAAAAATCTGGGTTTGAAAGCTGTCACCCCTCACGTTTCTTTTGTATTGAAAAGCATAAAAGAAAGTGAGCGACTCTGGAACAAAGAGGTCATTGCTTGGCTTTTTAAAGACCTCCATGAAACTGTGTTCTTGACAACCTAATTTGTAGAGATAAAATGCTTTTCTACATTTTTGAAGCAACCCCTTGCATTACCAGAGCAAAGCTGGGAGGTCTGAGCATAGCATTTGTGCTAGGGCGTGGGAAGAGATTGAGGAAGGCAGGGCTCCTGTCCACAGGAAGGAGAAAGTTCTTCCAGTCTCGGAGGGTGTGAAGAGGGGGTAGTGATCATCCTGGCTCCTCTGTGTCACCCTCACTGGGCCAAAATTCAGGGGAGGGGAGGGCAAGAGACAGATGTCCCCAGGTAGGTGTGGGGGACCTGAGACTCCTGGAGCTTGAGCCCTGCTGTCTGGGTGTGGCTTGTGGTGAGGACAAGTCCCCCAGAGAAGATCAGGGTTGGCATGGCCCAGGGTCAGACATAGCACAGCCGTGAATGAGGGAGCTGTGCAGGGTGGGTTTAATCAGTGTTCCTGGTTGACAGTGCCCAGGATCCGACGCAGGAGAGGGTCTGGAGGTTCCTGTGTGTCCCAGAGGGGAGACTGCAGGAGTGCTGAAAGAATTGTGGACAGAGTGGCCTGCGGATGAGCAGGTCACATGCCTGAGGTCACGTGTCTGGAGGTGGTAGCAGCGGCTGGGACTTCCTCTGGGCGTGCTATCGGCATGCCCGAAAACATCAGGTGGGGCCAGACCACAGTAGGTTGGACACCCAGGGACAGGTGGCCTCGAGGATAGCTCACGGAGGCTGACAATGACTCAGAGGGGACCACACCACACGGGGATACAAACATTTCCCCCTCCACCCCAAGGCCATCTAAGGAGGGAGGATAGAAGAAATGGCACCAAAAGGGACTTCAGTCTTCGACATGACTGTCTAAAGGGGGCTATTTTAAATGCGGATACTATTTACTGGCAAGTTGATCACCTTGCCGCCTCCCGTGACACCCCACACCCACCAGACTAGTAGCAGAAATGGAGAACTTGGATCAAGAAGTGGTCAGTGGTGGAAAATAAAGTTACTTTGTCTTACCCATTTGAGAGGGTTGTGTAAATTCCACACCTTACTGCAGTCAGTATAATTGTGATGAGTGGTATGGAAGAGAACCTCGGGATGCTGTGGGCATATGGTTTGGGACACCAGGGAGGGCTGCCCAGAGGAGGTGACGCTGAAGTGGAATCCTTGAAGATGTGTAAGAGTTAGTGGGGTTGCAAAGGGAGGGCAGTGTTCCAGGGGATGGGTGACCCTTGCTTCTTTATCCTGTATGAGAACCCCTCTAGAGTGTCCTGGGCTGAGTAATCTTCCCTGCCTCCTAACCAGGGCCAGGAGCAATGGGATATTCCCCAGAGGCCCAGGGGGCCTGCTCTGTGTGCCATTTGCTCAAAGGGGGCAGATATGGTGCGAGCCTGGGTCTGAGCCTCAGCGGGGCAGCCTGACAGCTTGTTCTGCCTGGCCTCCCAGCCAGCCACAGCCCCCAGTGCCTTTGCCAGCTGAGCAGGGCTGGGCAAGGGCACTCCCAGCCCCCACGCCCCCTGCTAGTCCATATGCTGCGTCACTCAGCCAGGAGCTGGTGCGTGGTGTTGGCTGCTCCGCTTAATGGCCGGGAAAGGAGGCAATCATGTACCTTCCATCTGCTGGCTGAGAGCAGGAGCGGAGGAAGCCCATTAGTGGCCACCGCTCGTGTGCCAGCCTCAATTAGTCCAAGTGAGAGCAAAGGGCAGTGTGGGTAATAAAACCTGCAGTCAGGCAGCATGGAGCCGGGGCTCCCCTTCCAGGGCTTGGGGTCCATGGGAAGGCTGGGGGCTCAGGAGAGACCTGGTATGGGGGAACAGGTAGCACTGTGTGGGATCTGTGAGGGGAGATGAAGAGAAAGGTGGGTAATAGCTTTCTCCTCACCCCTGTGTTGAAAGAAAATGTTCCAGGTTGGAGTCAGAACTGCAGGAGCGGAAGTTCTCATTCACTGAGAGCATCTGGCCCCAGGCTGAGTGAAAGCAAATGGAAACCAGTTCAAGAGGGCAGAGGCGAGTTTACCAGGAAGCGCATTCTCAGACTGGCAGGCAGGGGTGGTGGAGGAAAGAGGGCCGAAGCCTGGGCTGGACTCATCCCTCCCTGTTAGTGAGTGTGGCCGAGGACTGTGGGCATTGGCAGCTCGGGGGCAGCGCCATGTTGGTGCTTCATGTAGGGTTGTGGAAGCTGAGACCACAGCCCGGGATTTCCTGGGTACAGCGACCTCCCTAGCAGGCCCTTCCCAGCTCCTGGCGGAAGTGCGAGGAGCGGCGGGTCAGCCCCTGATGCTGGGGAATGATTTTCCCTTTGATTGGCCCCCTTTTCAAGATTTCTACCTCTCATAGAAGGTCCAGGGAGAGGCTTGCTGGATAAAATGTAGGATGCCTCATTACCCTTGAATTTCAGGTGAGCATCAAATAAACTGTTCTGTAAAAGTATTTCCCATGCAATATGTGAGACATACTAAATGATGATTTGTCGTTTATCTGAAATTCAAAACTAGGCACTCTGTATTTTTATTTGCAGAATCTGGCAACCTCCTCAGGGGTTTTTCCAGGGGGCAATGGGATGTCTCCTCCCGGCATGTGGGGGAATGCATCTCTCCTGAGGAAGGGGGCTGTAGGGTCCCTCTGCCCCAGGCCCAATCCTAGGCTGTGCAGACCGATTTGGGAAGTCTCCTGAGACCCTGGCTGGCTGGGTGATGTCTTCCTTATACTGCCATGGTGGGAGAACCTCCGTGAGCTTCCGCTTGGAGCTTTGGTGAACAAGACAGGCGAAGAAGAAGGTCTGGGAAGAGGAGCTCCCATAGGTGAGGGCGGAGGGCCCGGGCCCATGGGAGGGCCCGCCCTTTCCCAGCCCAGTGGAGCCTGCAGTGCCTTTGGGTCCCTGCAGGTCCTTGCTCTACTCCTGTCGTCCATTAGCTGCCGGGCTCCCTCTCCCTGGGCGCTAGTGGACATTATTCCCAATCAAACTCCCTTTTACCCTGATGAGAAGCACTCAGGCATCCATCACGGGCCTTCTAGGCATGGGTGTTGGGCTTCCTGGCACTGGGTCTACTATACTCCTGCCTCTAAATCTTACTTCTGGGAGGCCTGGAGAGCTTTGTGGGGAGGGCAGTAAGACAGGATAAAAGGGAACATCAATACTCCAGGGCTCAGCCCTGGCACATTCATAATGGGGAAACGGAGTGCTTCTGTGTGCCTTGGCTGGGGAATTGTGCCTATTTTAATTTTGTCATTATTTTGTCATTTGAAGCATTGAGCCCTTCTTGGCCTCCCACTTCGTTGGGGTCAGGGGTGAGTTGGACAAGGGATGACAATTCACAAAAATAGGCCAACGAGACCAGGACATGGAGTCTGGGTGGGGCAACTTTTCATCAGGCTTTGGAAGAGGCCTCACCAGAGGGGGAGGCATCAGGCAATGACAGACCTGCAGAGCTCATTATACACCCCGTCAGAGTTCCACAGGCCTGCCTGGACGCATTTAAATACATGCCTCTCCCCAGGCTGCTCCCCACTATTCGTGTCCTGGGGGCTCCGGCCCATCTGGTTTTCAATGAACAAAGCTACAGGGTTTCAGGATCTTCCTTTAAGAGATTTTGTAGGCAAGCTCTCCTCAACAGGAGAAGTCTGCTCCTGATGGCCGGCGTCTACTCTTGGTGATGTGTTTCTGGTTACCTCACATCCTCCTTCCCTGTCCCCAACCCAGATGAGCCTCTGCTGCCTCTGGGTCAATATGTAATCTTCTATGTCCTCAAAACCTGCTAAAAACAGACATATTGCTGGAAGTGTTTGGGACTAGCTGTGCTTGACTGAGAGGCCATCTACACCTTGGGCCCCTCCCTCAGCTGTTTCTCTCCTATTTCTTTGATGTTTCTGGTTTCCTGGGTGTGTCTTCTCTCTGCTGGACTACAAACTCTTCCCAGAGCAGAACTTTTCCTCTTGTTCTCGAAACATGATTCCTTTCTCGGAGGGTGCCTCATCGTTGTAGGCAATGTCTTGTCTTTCAATGTGAAAACCAACCTTCTCCATGCAGTTGTCCTGAGCCCCTTTTTCAGTCCATCTCTGTCGCCCAATTCAAGCAACCCATTTGCACCAGGCATCCCCAGGGACCCTCATTCCTTCACCCACTGAGCACACGTTCTTTGAGAGGTGATGCTGAACTTGAGGGATCCATGGATTTATCAGGCTTAGGTATTCAGGGTGTCTCAGAGAAAGGTGGAAGTTTGGGGAACTGAAAGGTCAGATCCAGGTTTTCTCATCTTATTTTATGGATTCAGAGAGAGTGAACAGGCTATCTAAAATCCCAGAGCTGGTTAGGGGCAGAACCAAGATCGAAACCTGCATCTCTTGAATCTTAATGCATCAAATTCCCACCATTTAAAATTCCCAGAGAGCAAGTGTTGGGGGGAGGACAGGGCACAGAGTGAACTCTCACTACCACTTCAGGCCTGGGAGGTTGGTCTCCTTTCTCTTCACCCCCACCAACCACAACAGGATGCAAATTCTCTGTCCACTAGATTCTGAGGTCACAGAGAGCCTCTGGCAGCAAGCCAGGCCCTGGTTGGAGCTGCTTTAAGACTGGGCAGCTGCCCGGAATGTCAGGCGAAGTCAGGGCTGAAATATCGCTGGAAATGCACCGACTGGAGAGAACTGCACTAACCTGTGCTCTTCCCAGGGAGGGAGGTATGTGACTGGGAGGAAGTCTGTGATAATATGCTTGGGGTCTAGGACAAGACCTCAAAAAAGCATGTACAAGCAGCAATAGCTGATCTCTCAGTCACCCTTTGGGGTGGGTGACTTTGCTGTGTAAGTGTGGAGTGCACGTCTGGGGCCAGAACTAACCTGCTTAGGACCTGGGGAAGGGCGAACCGTGTCACACAAAGCCCCCTTTTTAGTTCTTTCCCCATGTGGCCCTTGACTTGAACTTCAGTGCATGTGGAATAAATATCAGTTTGAATGAGGGCTAAATTATTACCCTACCTGGGCACCTGCCTATTTCTGGAAATCTCTGAAGACCTAGCTCCTGTCCCTGGTTGTGTCATCTCGGGTATCCCTTTCTCCTCTGCTCTCTTGGCTCAGTCCAGGAGCCAACCCCTCCCCACAGACAGCGCCCTGTGCCCGACCCCTCCATCCCAGCCAAGCTTCTCCCTTGCTCTCCACATACCTGCCACCCCAGCCCTCACAGCTCCTCCCTGCTCCTCCTCCTCTGCTCACACTGATGCCTTTAACAATCCCTGTCTCCTTAAGCACAGTGAATGCCTTTGGATTCTAATCTTTCAAAGTCTCCCCAGCAGTGCTGGATGCTGTGACAAGTCCCACCATTGACTTGCTCAACACGAGTGATGCTCTTCCCCCGTCTCCAGCTAGATTCTCTCTTCTTGATTGCACTGCCTGTCTCTCAGGGGCTTATTCCCTCCTAGCACCAAACATCATCTTGCTGCTACTTTGATCCCTCCTTCACTCATTGTTTCATTTGGTAGGTATTTGTGGGGCACTTCCTAGGTGTGCAGGTCCTGTGGTAGGCACTGTGTTGTCAGGGTGGAAAGACCCCAGCTCTCAGGGAACTTACTAGTGTACATGTGCATGTGGGAGACCCAACAGGTACATTTATAGACAAGAAGAGCATGTGCAGACAACAGTGCAAAGCCCTGTGTGAAACCATGGTGGGTGATGGAATGGAGTGCTGGGCTGCTTTTAACGTGGTTGGGGCTCCTGCGAGGGGTGACCCACATGATGGGACAGGTGATCTTTGGGAAGGCCGGGGGTAGGGTAGTGGACTCTGAGGCCAGGACTGAACAAACTCCAGGTTTTAAACCCGAGGCGCAGAGGGATGTCCAGAGAGGAGCAGAGGCAGGGGGTACAGATGCAGATGTGGGAGCCACTCACGGAGCAGAATCTTCCGCCAGGCCAGGGCGTGGCATTTGTTCTCAGACTCTGCTCTCCGCAGAGACTGCAAAGCCTGTGCACCCAGGCTGCTGTGGGGGGAAGCAGGCTGTGGAGGCAGGGAGGGGGGGGAGGGGCAGGGGGGGGGGGGGG
>NW_007248127.1:238929-274813 GCF_000164805.1 Carlito syrichta
GGGGTGGGAGGGACAGGAGGGGAGGAGGGCTCTGGGGCTATTCCACAGCTCCAGGAGGGGGTGGACAGCAGGGGCCCTGAGCAGGGTGGGAGTGGAGGTGACCGAGAAAAGAGCGATCTCGGGCCTGTCGACCTGGAGAGGGTTGGGAGATTGAGCTGATAGCTTGGGTGTGGGGGAGTGTTAGAGGAGGAGGACAAGTCAGAAACGCCTCCGTGCCTGCCTTGTGCCACAGGGCAATGTTGGCCATGTGCTGAGTCCAAGAAGACAGAGCTGGGAGGGCACATGGTGCCTCTTGGCCTCTGTCTTCACTCTGGGTGCACCTCAACCCTGCATCTTCACCCTCTCGACGCTACTGACCTCCAGGATTAGTTATCCAACCCCCTCCTGGCATTTCTTTTCTTTTTTTTTTATTTGAGTTGGAGTCTCACTCTGTCGCCCAGACTGGAGTGTAGTGGCCGCTCCCGGTCACTGCAGCCTCGACCTGCTGGGCTCCGGCGATCCTTCCGCCCCAGCCTTCCGAGTAGCCGGAATTACAGACACGCGCTACCACGCCCGGCTGATTTTTTGATTTATTGTAGAGATGAGGTCTTGCCTGCCCAGGCGGGTCTCGAACCCGCGGGCTCAGGCAATCCACTCACCTCAGCCTCCCAAAGGCGCGGGATTACAGGCTGACCACCAAGCCTGGCTGTTTAAGTGTGTTTTTGACAACTCTCAAGTTCAACATTCAATTAGCTGAGTTGAAAATCCCCCTGGGATTCATTCTCACCTCCTCCCTCCCTGGCCCACCTTTCTACACTCACAGGGTCCAAGAGTACTGCTGGCAAGCTCCTAAATGCTCTCAGGTATCGAGCCCTGTCCCCCAGTCCCCGACCCACTGCCACCAACAGATTCAGTGATTCTTTTTCAGAGCACAAATCTGACTCTGTCATTTTCTTTCTCAAAACTCTTCAGTGCCTCCCTTTACCTTAGGACAAGCTGCAATTCCTGAGCGCTCCTGCCCCCTGCCTGGCTCTCCATCCTTATCTCCTTCTGCCCTTGCCTGCTGTGTTTTCCTGGCCAAGCCCGCCACTTGGCTCTGTCAACAAGCCTCCAGGTCCTGCCATGCCGTGGCCCTTTCCTGGAGTTCTGTCTCTTCTTAGAAGCCTTCCTTATCTCCTCTTCTCCCTGTCCTAGGGAGAACCAGGACTCTGGGCAGGCTGAACACACCCTAATTGTACTCATGGACTGTGACCCCATTGCTCCGGCTCCCACATGTCCCATCTCTGCACCCAGCGTCCAAGGTGGGAACCCCACACTACTCTTTCAGCCTTTCCAGCTGCCCTCTGCCCCCACCATTCAACCAGCTGTACAGCCTGATTGATGCTAACTCCTAAGGATGGCCCATGTGGGTCCTATTCCTCTTCAGTCCACACACTGAAAGCCGGGAGCATTTTCCTGACTGTCATGGTTCTGTGAAGTTTCCAGTTGTCTGTCTCCCTTTCTAGATGGAAGTCTGGAGGGCCAGGAGGGCTGGGCTGTCTGTCTGAGTTACCACGTGTCTCCACTGGCCAGCAGCACCTCCATGTTTCTTGGATGAATCCTGCATGCCCTTCACAGGGTTGTTGTATCTTTCAGTCATCTGAAGTGCCAGGCTCCCTCTTGTCATCCCCACCTCCCCACTCTCTACTTGGTTACGTGGCCTTCATCCTTCAAATCCCAGCTCTAATGTCACCTCCTCCAGTAAGCTCTCGAGACTCGGTTTAGGTAAGCTCCTGGAGTTAGGTACTCCACAGCACTAAGTGAGGTTCTGTTGACTCACTCACCTGAGTTTCCCGTAAGCACACACTTTTCTGATTGTTTGCTGATGTTTGCCTTCTCTGCCAGGCTGTGAGCCTCTCGTGAGTCTAGGCCATGTGTCTATTTTGGGTCACTCTTGTGCTCTCAGAGTCTGGGGCACAATGGGTGTTAAGTGTTGGGTAAATGAACGGGCAGTCCAAGAACGATGGATGAGGAAAAGATTTGCTAACTGTAAAGTTCCTCCAGTGGTGCTCCACCTTTCTGGGCCCCTCTCAGCTGTAACACTGGTCCTTCATGGGGATTGATTCTGAAACGTTGTGGGGTGGGCTGGGGTGGGGAGTATGCAAACTCTTGGTAGGCAAGGGGAGGCCATGTGCAGTTTAGAGATGGCTAGGAGTAAATCTTATACTTTGTGTCCCCTACACACACATTCTATCTCTATCTCTATCTCTGTCAATCTCTCTGTCACTCTCTCTCTCTTTCAATCTCTCTCTCTCTATTTCTCTCAATATCTCTGTCTTAGTTTCTCTCTCTATCTTTATCTCTAGGTCTGTCATGTTCTCTCTCTTAATCTGTCTCTGCTTTTCTCTCTCTGTCTCTCTCAATCTCTCTATCTCTGTGTCCCAATCTGTGTCTCTGTCTTTCTCTTTCTATCTTTATCTCATTCTCTCTCAATCTCCCTACCTCTCTCTTTCTCTAGCTCTCTCAATGTCTCTGTCTCTGTTGGTGTTTCTCTCTCTCTCTTTCTTTCTAGCTCTATCTCTGTATCTCTTTCAACCTCTCTGTCTCTCACATCCAGGGATATTGAATTGACACAAGTTTGTGTTACTGCTGTGTGGCAGTGTGTCTTACACATGTGCCTTAGTTTCAGCACCTATATCTTAGAGTAAACTCCTAGAAAGAAGGAACTGTGTCTATAAGAGTTTCTGTAAAGGGTCTGAGTAATTAAAGGGGGTTCAGAATGAATCTATGATGAGCTAGGACATTGCATTGTGATCCTGTTTACATGGGTGGTGGGATGAGTGAGTGTCACTGTGGCAGAGGCTGGGGGAGCATCCAAAGACTTCCCTCTCCACACAGATCACGCCAGGAAGGTGGAATGAGGAGGTGAAATCCCCTCTAGCCGCCCCCATGTTGTCTCTGCTTTGGGGAACAAGCACAGATATAGGTGTAGGTACCTCATTCTTCCTGGAGTCCAGTGTGGGACAAGACTTTGGACATTGTGACTCAGTTTCCCTTGTAGAGCAAGAATTCTTCCAGCAGCCTCTCTGGCAGATTTCACTGGACACAGGTTGTTTTCCAGCTCAATTTGAACACTTGGAAGCCTTCCTTATCTCCTCTCTGGCAGATTTCACTGGACACTGAGGTTGTTTTCCAGCTCAATTTGAACACATCCCGCGTCAGGGAGCTCACTCCTTTGCCCAGAAGCTCATTCCACTGTGGCACAGCTCACAGTTAGTTCTTTCTTTTCCTGAGCCGGTTGCACTTCCTTGTCAAAGATCCTCCTGGCCCTGCCTGCAGAATACTGAGCCTGATCCTTCATTATTCTCAACTGGAGGGTTCCTCAAGGGAACTTACTTCTCCAACATTGTGCCGGTGCAGCCTGCCCTTCCTGTGGCTGGGCTCTCTTGGATGCTGGATCTGCCTCCCTCTGTGGAGGCTGGAGTGGGAGTCATTGGTGGAGTGGGCCAGGGGCTGAAGGGCCCCGTGTGGCTGCCTATCCTCACTGCTCCCACCCCCTGGAGCAGGTGCCTTCCTCCCGTGTGCTCCCCCCAACTCCACCCCAGGCCCCCAATTCTGTCTGTCACCCAGCTATGACTTACCTAAATGCGTGTCACCCAGAGGACGGGAACATTTGATTGCTGGGAAAAAAGACTTTTTTCTAACGCCTTTCAAAAAGTGAGTCATGATTGGTCTAAAAATAGTCTGTGGAAATCAGAAGAAACAAACACACGCAAAAAAATGATACTAAAAATCCAGAGTACCTAATTATAGGAGAAAGGAAATGGTTTGGCAGAATTGGGATTCCAGTGATGTTTTCATATTTTCTTTGAATCAAACATCATGCAGGGAAAGTGAAATACATTCAGCAGTGTTAATAAATTTTCCAACCCAGAGACTCAGCATCCCTCTACCAAGCTATTTACAACCTTCACGGGCACTCCAGAGTTTGTGGCGTTTGGACTGATTCCTTTCTCTGCTTTCCCCGGGGCAGGCCCTGTTCACCACCATATACCTCACAACAGGCACAGTCAATCAGGCAGCCTGTCGCAGTTGCTCAGTCCAGACACTGAGCAAGCACCTTGGGTGAGGAGAGCTCCGTAGAGGGCAGTAAAGAAAGATTATTGAGTGGATGGTTCATGAGCCTGTAGGAAAAAAAGGAGCGATCACCAGGAATTAACCTGGGTTCACCAAGCGCAAGTCCAGCCAAGACAAACCTTCTCCAGCAGATAGGGTTTTCTAGACGGGTAGATGAACAGCATGGCAGGGACATGGCATCTCTAGATTCTGGCAAGGTGTTTTGTATACTGCTGTCTAATTCACAACTCTCCATCTTGTCCCCGAGGAGTATATCAAGTGAAGAGCAGTATACAGCAGGCCAAGCTCTTCACTTGATGTACTCCTCGGGGACAAGATGGAGAGCTGTGGATTAGACAGAAATCGAGTTAGATGGATTAGCAGACCAAGTGCAACGTGAGCCAATGGTGGGCTGCAGTTGCCAGGAGAGCTATGCTGTCTTGCAATATATTAATCGAAGCATGGAGCCCAGAAGAAGGGAGACAATGGCATAGCCCTTTGTGCTTGGCAGTATCCAGACCACATCTGGAGCCTCCATCTCATTCAGGGAGCTGCAAGTGAGTGAGGATATTGACGAACGGGATTGTGTTTGGATGAGGGGCCTGGGAGGCCCCAGGGTCTTTCTGCCATGCCGCCTGAGGAGTGGCTGAGGGCGCTGGGCCTTTAAACTGCAAGAGGGACCATGCAAGTGGATCCTGACAGCTGTTATCCAACACTTAAAGGTCTGTTGTGTAAGACTGAGTGGAACTATTGGACACAGTGTCAGAAATGCAGCGCTTGACAGCCAGGTGGATTTAAGTTTGGTCCACAGTCCCCCAACAAGGAGGGCGGGGATCTGAGTCCTCCGAGGGCCTTTCTTCCCTGCATGATGACCTGAATGCAGACTTGGCCTGTTGTATACTGCTCTTCACTGACCGGTCTTGCTAAAAATAAACTGAGCCCCAGGCCAAGCCTGGAGGAGAGTGGAGGGATATGGGGATGCATGGGAACCTGCCCTCAAGGAGCTCCTGTTTGAGTCAGTGTTAGCCACACCAACAGCTATTATTCATAAAAGGATTTAAAGCTGGCACAGTGGCTCAAGTCTGTAATCCTAGCACTTTGGGAGGCCCAGGTGAGAGGATTACCTGAACTCAGGGGTTCGAGACCAGCCTGGGCAACTTGGTGAGACCTCGTCTCTAAATTAAACAAACAAACAAACAGGGCATGGTAATGTGTGCCTGTAGTTCCAGATACTTGAAGGCTGAGGCAGAAGAATTGCCTGAGTCCAGCAGGTCAAAGCTGTCGTGTCCGTGAGCGTGCCACTGCCCTCTAGCCTGGGCAACAGAATAAGACTCCAACTCTAAAAAAAAAAAAAAAAAAGGATTTAACTGTTGCACGGGAGCAAGAACACTGGTTTGCAAGAAGAGTCCTGTTTGCTGGTTCTTGTCCCGCTGTTAACTAGCTGTGTGACCTTGGGCAAATTACTGCATCTTTCTGTGTCTCCAGTGCCTCTTGTGTCAAGAGGAATCTTCCTGGTGTGACCCTGAGCTTTTGCCATGCACACTCACTAGTAGGGAAACACTAATATGCAGCCACCTGCCCCATGCATCAGAAGTCCTGGGGCAGGTGGCCAAGTGCCTCTAATAAAGGAGGCTCACAGGTCCCCCAAAAATACTGATAGTAAAGAAAAATGTGGCCTTTATTGGAGGCTTTCAGTTTGCTGTTGAGAGTGAGGACGGTAGGCTGCGGGGGAGACAAACAGGCTGGGAGATGTCCCAGTTCATTTGGGCCGGTGACTTGTAAACAACATTTATTTCTAACAGTTCTGGAGATTGAGAAGTCCAGGATCAAGGTGCTGGCAGATTCAGTGTCTGGTGAGGGCCCCAAGTCTGGTTCATAGACAATGATTTCATGCTGTGCTCTCACGTGGTAGAAGGGGCAAGTGTCTGAGGTCTCTTTCCTAAGGGCACTAATCCCATTTATGAGGGCTCCACACTTATGACCTAATCACCTCCCACCTCCTAACACCATCGCCTGGGGGGGGGTGAGAATTTCAACATATGAATCAGTGGGGAGTGGATGAACCCTCAATCCTTTGTAGGAGGCTACAGCTCTGAACTAAGGAAGAAGACATGCCTGCCAGACCTAGGGCAGTGGGAACCAAGGCACAGGGAAGGGTCTCGGTGGAGGGCTTGACCAGCATGTCTTGGCACTGGGGACAAGGGAGGCCAAACATGACAGACGACTTCACATGATGGAGCTTTACAACCGGGTTGGCAGATAGCTCACTTCCTTGAGGGTGGGATGACAAGTGACCAGAGCCTCTGACCTTGGACTGGAAATTCTAACCACAGGTTTGGCAAGCTGAGGGTGGACCCAGCCCCCACTTTGTGAGTCCCTGCTCACAAACTCCAGGGAAGGTTCTCCTCTAGCACGACCCTCCCAGCCCCCACTCACTCCCTCTTCTTTCTCTCTCCTCCATTCCCTCTTCTCCTCTTCCTTCCTCCCCTGCCTCCTCCAGGAAGCGGCGTCAGGAAAATAATGAGGTTGCCCAACTGGCGGTGCACGCGCCATCAGGGTGTGGAATGAAGACGGATGACTGTAGCTAAGAGACAATTTGAAAAGGGATAAATACAGGCAACAAGTTATTCACCACGGCAATTTGTAAAGAGCGTTAAAAACCTGCAGATGGGTTGTTTCACATCATCTCCTTTTCCATTTGCGGGCTGACAGGCCCGGGTAAACGACAGTGACGGATGGCTTCGAGCCGGGCCCCTTAATCTACCGCTCTGCCATTGATTAGTTTGGCTCGCACCACACCCCGGGGTGGTGGACGTGACCTGTCTCCTGGAAATCAAGAGCCTGAGCTGGGCCTTGGACTCGGAGGGTCTCCGTGGGGACAGGGGGAGCAGGGTGGGTGGGAGGGATGAGCGGGGAGGGGGCGGGGGCTGCCAAGGGCTTGGCACTGGAGGCCCAGAGCCTGGCACAGAGCTGCAGGGGGTTTCTGCAGCACAGCATTTAGTCGATTGAGCAGAGATAGAGCAGAGGAACAGGCAGCAGACAGGAACTAGAGGCCAGCCCTCCAACCCCAGCTTCTGAGAGGCCTCGCCCCCACTCTACTGTGACCTTGACCTGCACAGCAAGAACTGGTGATGAGCCCTCCAGGGCCCTTTTATAGTCTGCTTTTTGACTGTTTCCCCAGTGCCTAAGTGCCTTGCTTTGAACGAGCCAGAAGGTAACATTGCACCAGGGTGGGAGGACAGAGATCCCATGGAGGAGGGGGCTGTAATCATCTGGGGAGGGGGAGCGCGATCCCAGGCTGAGTTTAGGATGTCCAAAGTGGAGGAAATATAGACAGAAGGACCCTCGAGATGATGCAGGGGTGGGAAGGGCACAGGTAGCAGGCTGTAGCAGAGGGGATCAAAAGATTATGAGGCATCAAAGGCTACAAATTTAGGGCAAGGTGAGAATGCACAATTCCCCGTAGTGCCTAAGAAATTAGAGAGGGAAGAAAGATTCGAAGGAGTTCTGCTGCTCTATTGGAAAAGGCATTAGAATAGGGTTTGGGGAACTTTGGTCTTGCCCCTGCTCCCCCCATAGCTCATTGTGGGGTGCTGGACAATGGCGGAAACCTCCCTGGGCTTCTGCATCCTGAGTTTAGAAAGAGAAATGTGGAAAATAGCAACTTACACTTGTAGTGTGCTTTCACATTTACATAAGGGCATGTGTGTGTGTGTGTGTGTGTGTGTGTGTGTGTGTGTGTGTATGTGTGTATGTGTGAGATTGTGACCCCATTTGATCCTCTTAACAATCCAGAGAGGCAAGAAGGTAAGTGACATTGTCCCAATTTTAAAGTGAACAAATAGAGGCTCAGAGAAGTTAAGTAACTTGGCCAAGGTCACACAGCTTATAAGTGGCAAAGCCTGAGCTCAGACCAAGTTTCTGCCTCTACTATACCACATAGACACATGGCTGTAGGATTGCAGCCCTTAGAGAGAAATGGGGCAAAAGAAGGGCAGACCAAACAAAATATGTTCTTGTAAAAACTGGACAGTCATTGCCTGTCAGCCCAGGAGTCTAAGTGTCCCGGAAATCCCCCAGTCTTGCTGGGGGTTGACGAGAATACAGATTGGGGTGGTTTCCTTAGAAACTGACTAAACACAGTAAGGTGACCAGTTCTGGGGTCTGGGGTCCTCCCTGCTTGCTCTCCAGCTGAAGCTTCGCCATGCTTTGCTATCTTTTTCAGGGCCCACCTCCTCCTTGAAGACCTCCCTGATAGACGCAGTCACAGGAAGACTCCCTCCCCTGGGTGCTCACTGTGAATGCTATTGTCAGTCAGGACAAATATTCTGGGATCTGATTAATAAATGTGATTGCCTTGTGCTTATGTTGGAGATTTTATCCCTCCCTCCCCCATCAAGCCATGACCCTGAAAGAGTCAGGATTAATGAGTTGAGCCCTCTCTGGGCAACTAAGTAACTGCCTGCCCTTGAACAGGTCACTGTGCTCTATGTGGGTTTGTGGTTCTTGCTGTAAATCCCCAAGGTAACGGTGGCCTTACCTTGGGCCAGCCAGTGACCCAGATGACCCAGCCAGTGGTCCTCAGCCCTGGGCGTCCATCAGAAACACCTGTGGAGTCTCTCAGACTCAGAACTCTGGGTCTGATTTCAGCTCTACCGAATCAGAATCTCTGGGGAAAATGGCCCTTTTTAAAGCCTTCACAACTGATTTCAATGTTCGTCCGGGCCTAGGAAACGATGACTCCTTCAGAGAATCACGGCAGTCACCACAAGTGGAGTCCCCCTGTGTGCCAGGCACTGTGCTAAGCCCTCGGACCTGCCCTCTTGTGTTTCACTGACTACAACGTGGCTACTCTCTGAGGCAGGTCCCCGGGAAAAGACTCTGGGACGGAGCTTTGTGGGCAGGAGGCTTTCCGGGGAGTGCTCAGAAAACAACCCCTGTAGGGAGTAAGGGAGGCAAACGGGACAGGGAGAAGGTGAACTTCGTTTAATTACAATAAAGACTTTACCAACCCCAGCTTGGAGGCAGAGATGGGCCTTTAGAGTCAGTTTAAACAGAGGCAGGGTCTGACCTCTGTCCCCCATACTGACCAGTCTGGGGTTACAGGCTGTTTTGGGGAAAGTTGTCTATGCTGAGGGAGGAGGCTTTGCCTTGGTGGCGGAGAGCGGCAGCTCGTTTCTGCCAAGGGCATCCTGGGGAGGACTCCAACATGAGGCCGTGGTAGGCAGTGCCCAGGTAGTTGGGGGAGTGAAGGCCTGGCACCTGGAAGGAGTCTGGGTACCCACCAGGGTGTCCACCACATTATGACAGCCACTGATGGAAATGGAGGCACAGAGATGAGCTCATCTAAGGTCCCAGCATGAGTGCAGGGCAGAAGTGGGATCTGAGCCCAGGTCAACTCCAAGTTACAGTCCCTTCTGGTGGTTCAAGCCACACAATTAGATTAGAAACATTTGCGTCAACTTTTTTATTTATTTATTTTTGAGTTGGAGTCTCACTCTGTCGTCCAGACTGGAGTACAGTGGCCGCTCCTGGCCACCGCAGCCTCGACCTGCTGGGCTCCGGCGATCCTTCGCCTCAGCCTTGCAAGTAGCCGGAATTACAGGGGCGTGCTACCATGCCCGGCTAATTGCGTCAACTTTTAAATGCTAGTTTTGTACCCCTCCATTCTTCACCCAAACATGCACCCTCTCACACACATAAACACATGGTCACTCACTTATGCACACCCCCACACACACACTCACTCATGCACTCACACACTCATTCACACACACTCACGAATACCACACATGCGTACGCACACTCATACATCCACTCGCACACTCATACACTCACACACCTTCTCACACACTCATATACTCACACTCACACTCATAAGCACATTCACACACTCACACTAATACACATTCACATACACACACACGGTCATACACACACTCACACATTCACATTCACTCACGCATTCTTGCACCCACCATCACTCATACATTCACAAACACACACATTCACACATGCATTCATGCACTCAACACTCATACATGTTCACGCACACTCACACACATTCACACTCACATTCACACAGACGTTCATACACACACAATCATATGCACACCCATACACACTCGTGCACTCACACTCATACACACACATACACATTCACAGACACACACTCATACATTCATACACACATTTGCATATGCACTTACACACATATTCACACACTCATACACACATACACATTCACACACACACTCACTCATACACATGCATTCACACACGCACTCACACTCATACACATATTTACATATGCACTCACACACATTCACGCACTCATGCACTCACACTCATACACATTCACACACACTCATACACATTCACACACATTCACACACACACACTCATACACACATATGCATTCACACACACACTCACCCACTCACACATGCCACATTAAAGGTAAGGTAGAAGGGCCAAGACTAAAGTCACAGGAATAACAGACTAGAGAGATTAAACGTGGCCATGGCAGCAACAGTAAGACAAACCTAGGCCTGTGAAATTCAGAAGTTTTGCTCCAGTCTTAAATGTATCTTAATAAAAAGTATTTACCACTTTTGTCTTAATTCACACACAAGAACATGATTTATTTTTATTCTCAGAATAACAAGCTTTAACACCTGTGTAGCTCCAAGGATCCCTCTGAAGACTGCTGGTGCCTTTGTCTCCACCTGACTAGGGCACACACCTGCCTCCTTCTGCTCCGAGTCCCCTTCCCTGAACCCTGGCATGAGGGGCAGCCGCACCAGACCAGCAGGGTGGGCAGCCGACTCAGGTGCCCTTGCTGACGGGCCTCATTGGCCCCCGGTGAACAGGCCTGGGTCTGGGCCCAAGATGGCGGCTCTGGGGCTGGCACTCTGCATTCCCATTTGATTCAAACCCTCGGAAGGCAGAAGGGGAAAGGCGGCAGCCGTGAGCAGAGGGAGGCGTCAGCCGGCCTGGTGCAGAGACACCAAGATAGATGTGGGAGTTGGTGGAGGAAAAGGCTGAGGAGGAAGTCTGATCTCACCCTGGGGAGAGCCAGCTCCAAGGGAGCCGGGAGAGGGAGAGTGGGGGCTGGGGTGGCGTCCACAGGGCCAGGAGCCCGGGGCAGGCTAACACTGTCAGGGTCCCCAAAGGCCTGTATATCTGAGCGCCGTCTGGCTCCCTACTCGTTCTCCTGTTCCTCTCTCGTCTTCACCGTTCTCTCCCTCTTCGTTTATTTTCTCATTTGTTCTGCCAGGTTGGCGGGCCATGCGGGCGGGGTCAGGGCTGGTGTAATCCCTGGGGCCTCCTTATCACTCAGCGCATGCCTGGCACACAGTACTTCGTCAAATATTTGTTGTATGAGTGGATTTCCTCGTTGATTCATCCGTTTCATTCATTCTTCCAGATATTCATTCACTCATTCATGAAGCATTTAAGTTACCCAAGGGCACAGTGGTGGCTCCCAGAAGCATTTTGAGCACGAATATTGACGTCTTGGAGGTTAAAGTCTAGTTGGGGTGTTAAGGATCCCAAGCACACAGGAGTTTGGGAGGGGCTCTGGGTGTGAGAGGTTCAGAGGTGGAATGAGTGGTCTTGTCAGCCAGAGTCAGGGTGGGGGTTGGGGGAGGGGCACTGCTAGCTGCTCTGGCCTGGGCCATTCGCCTTCATGAAGCCAGATGCAGCACTGGGCAGGATTTGGGTAAGAGAAGAGGGGCATGGAGCACCCCAGGCGGGAGTCAGGAGTGAGTGGAGAAAGGCCATGGATCAGGTGAGGCCGTCTGAGCAGATGGCGGCCTTGACTTCTGTAGACTTCCTAGTGACTCAACTTTCTGGACTCTGCTCAGACATGGGCTAGAATTGGGGGTGGTGACCTCCTGGGACTGCACACATCAAGCGTTGTCTGTTCTGAGGGCCTCAAAAGGACCTAAAAGCTGGTGTTGAGGAATATGCATCCCAGGACTTGCAGGTCCCTGGAGAGCCAGGCTGTTACCAGCAGTCAATCTTCACGCTCTGGACTGTGACACCATCTGGACTGTGACACCATCATGGTGACCAACTGGAAGGCAACTTTGGAGCAGATAAAAATGGCTTCCTCCCAAAATGGAAGGGGAAGCAGCTGGTACCTCAGCTCCCCCGCCCTATCCTCACCTACTAGGCATGTGTTTATTGAGGCCCCAAGCAGGCTAGGCCCTGGTGCTGTCATGCTGCATGGATACAGAGCTGTAGGTACCTTCCAGCTTCCTGCCTGGGAGATTCCAGTCACTTCCTTCTTGTGTAGAAGGGTCTGTGGGGTCCCTGACTGAGCCTGCTGGAACTCGCCTGTGTTTAGGGTGAGTCCTGACACTGTGCAGGGGAGGGGCTCGAGGGTTCATCCTCATCCCTCCCCCTTCCCATCTCCTCCACCTTCTCGGAAGGCCAGGTCACAGGGAGAGGGCCGGGACGTCCAGGCCTCCTTGTCCCTGCTAGTCAGTAGCTCTCATAAAGGGGCAGGTTCCTCTCTTGGCCTCTAGGGAAATCACTGCTTATCCCCAGAAAATAGGAACAACTGGGACGTGAGCTCCGATTCCTGTCTCCCAGGTGAGGGTTTACATAGAGCCATTCTCTACCCTGTGCCCCTGTTTGGGTCTTGCCAGGATGCATGGATGAGGTGGCCCAGGAAAGAGGAAGGCTGAAACTCCTAGAGTGCCCTACTGTGGTCACCTATCCAGGAGGCAAGGGGCTCTGGCATTCTCTCTCCACCTGAGCCGACCCCTCCCCTGCTGTCATTTCTCTTCCCTGCAACCCACTCACTGGCTCAGATCAACATTTCCAGCAAGGGTTGAGCTCACCTGGTTATCTGAGGAGCTGGCACAACTGCCTGGCTGTGTTTCTTATCATCGGGGCACCCACCAACCCCCGGGGACCCCCTGGACCCTTAGCCTAATGGGGATGTGGAGAATTTTGTCACCAGAGCAATGGCCGCCCACCACAAGAGAGAAGAGAAGGGGAAAGGTTTCTGGGACACACCACTCTGAGTAGCTTTGGCAGTTTTGAAGGTCACTTTTTTTCCCTTCCACCAAAGAATTTAATTAGGCTTCCATAAAGCAGTTAGATTTAGGAGTGGAACATTTTTAGCTCCCCTGCCAGGACTGCTCATGAATATTAAAGACCAGGGAAGAAGGCAAGAGGCAAGAAGGGGCCAGCTCACACTCCCTACCTTGACTCCCTGGGGACCAGGACACGTTGTCGGCACAAGAAGGGAGCAACTGAGTTTCTGGGTTGGGGGTCTGTGCAACCTCAAACAGCTCCGTGTCACCAAGAGTTGGGGCCATCACTTGTGTCAGCCAGGAGCCAGGGTGGAGCACAGCTCAGTGCTGTGTGGATAGTGAAGGTACAGGCGATGGTGGGGGGTGCCAGGCCTGGGAAGGGCACTGAGGACCCACTCCAGGCCAGCTTCTGTGACTGCTGCCACCCTGAGAGGATGGGGAAGTTCACCATTAGCAGTGCCAAATGTTGGGGCAGGATTCAGGGTTTCCTACAGCAAAAGGACAGCCCCCTCCTCTAAATGGGGAGTGGCTGGGATGCTTCAGAGAGCAGAAGGTGATCAAGTCAGGGTGACTTCAGAGGAGGACACAAAGATGGACACAACCTGCCTTCCAGAGGTTTCCGGTGGAGACCAGAGACAAGACAGTCTTCCTGGAGGTGTCTGACAAAGCAAGTAGACAGGCCCAAGCATGCTATAGACAATGGGTGGATTGTTAGGTCCGAGGAATGTGGGTGAGTGGGGAACGGCAGACAGAAAACTGCTCCTGGGCTCGGAGCCGGGCACTGCTGGAGCTGGCTTCTCCGGCACCCAAGGAGCTTCTTCCACCAGCTCTGCTGTGGAGACCAACCAGATCTCCCTTCACACATTCCTGCAGCTCATTCTGGTTTCCAGGTTCATTCTTTCCCGTCATCCTGTGGGAAGCCTCTCACAATATCACTGAGTGAGAGGCAGACTTGGGGAGTCCCTTCGCCCTCCTTTTTACAGACAGGGAAACCAACGTCTTGTGGCTGTCATCTCTGGTGTACTTTGGCTCCATCTCTTGCCTGAGATCATGGAGGTGATAAACAGTAGGACTGACTCTAGAACCCACCTTCTGGACACCAAACCCAGTGCATTTTTTGCCTTGGCAGTCACGGTACTGCTCATAGACAAGGCTAAGCTTTAGTGCTATGGCTCTGGAGTGTGTCAGGAGGGATTTGAGGGGCATCCTATTACACCCTCTGTATCTTAGTCAAGATATATAGAAACTGCTATAACAAAATGCCACATACTGGGTGGCTTAAACAACAGACATTTATTTCTCACAGTTCTAAAGGCTGGGAAGGCCAAGATCAAAGTGCCGGCTGATTCCATTCCTGCTGAGGGCCTGCTTCCCAGCTTGGTCTTCTCACTGTGTGGAAGAGGGCACGAGTGAGCCCTCTGGTCTTAGAAGGGCACTAATCCTTTATAAGACCAGATGAGGGGGCCTTACCTGCATGACCTGTAAACCTAATTTTCTCCCAAAGACCCCATCTCCAAATACCATCACACTGGGGGCTAGGGCTTCAACATATGAATTTTGGGGGGATGCAATTCAGTCCATAGCACTCTGCTAGATCCCCACATTCTGGTTAGTGCTCATGCCTTGGGATAGCAAGGATCATCCCCACCCCCAGAGCAGGAGAACTGGCCTTAGAGGTCACGGGCAGCCTGACTGACACGCATGTTAAGCTTTATTTATTCAGCAAACCCTGAGCCTACCCCTAGATAGACACTGTGCATAGAACTACAAGGAGGCCTAAAACGATGTGGAATGGGAACACAGTGTCCCTGTGAACCTGGAGAAGGGAGAACATTTCCCAAAATGACAGTGTCCAGTTCTTGACTTCTGGTGTATGGAGCTCAGGCCCAGCATCGGCGGATGAGGCAAGGGAAGGGAGGTGGCAGGTTTTGGGCTCAGAGTTGGAGTTGTGCTCCTAGCTTCCTCCCCCGCTCCCAGCTTCCTCCCCTGCCCCCAGCCCCTCTCTGATCTTGCTTTCCCACCCACGGAGACCCTCCCAATCCCTGGCCCATTGGGGGAGCCAGTAGCAGGAGCCAGTGGCTGGAGCACTGGTCCAGGAAAGCTGTAGGCAAGCTTCCTGGTTTGCTGGGCTGCCATTTGTGATTTTAGCTCTTTGATAGTGCCCCGAAGGCCCAGGCAGGAAGTAATCTGTTCCTTTGCTGAGGCCCGGATTTGAACCACTGAGCAGCGTGTGCTGGCAGGGGTCTCGCGGCCCACACAGCTGCTGCAGCCCACTGGGGCACTGGTGTTGCTCAGACAGTTCCATGTTTTATTTGGAAAACTGAGGCCTCACCAAGGTCTTGGAATAGGTTATCTGTGAATTCCAAACAATCTATATTTTACTCTTAATTTCAGCATGGCCTTGCTTTGTGACATTGAGCAGGATATCTACCCTCTCTGGGCCTGTTCTGTCTTGACAGGACGATGACAAGCGCCCCAGCAACACCTACTTCCAAGTTCTCAACATTTTTCTGCACAGTCTTGGTTTCTTGATCTCAGGGAGGCCTTGTGTCCAAGGCAACCCTGCCATTTGGGCTCAGGAGCCCGAGGAGCCTTGAAGTTCCACCCAGGTCTGTATTGAGGAACCCATCTCTGCCCTCAGGGTGATCTGTGACCCTGGGCAAGCCTCTTGTCCTTCAGGGTTTCTGCCAGTTTCTGAGACAGAGGCCAGACCTGCTGCTGTAGCCATCCCTCTGGATGGTGCTGGGAGACGCCTAAGTCTTGAGCTTGCAGAGCAAACAGATCTCTATAGCAGAGAGGCTTTTCGCCCACCTGGGAAGCTGCCTGTGGCTCTCACTTGGCCCTCCCCTACTTTCTTCCCCCTCTGCTCTCCCCTCCTCTTGCTCACCAGCTGGACTCCCGGGCCATCCATCCATCTGGCCCATGGAAGAGCCCGTGGCACATGCTCCCAACCTTGTCAGCTTGAAATTAAAGACTTGCTCCATGGAGCCAGTCCTCTCCAGAGACGCTGCACTTTGATTATCCCCTCGGAAGGAGCGACTGATTCAGTTTCTGCATGGTGCTCTGTTGTGGGAGGCAGGTGCGGGGGGGCGGGTAGAGGAGAGAGAGGCTGGGGTAGCGCTTGTCTATCTGGAGCACCAACACCTTGCAGAACTGAGGGACATTCCCAGCAGTGCCTGGCGTTACCAGGAGCAAATTGACCTCGTGCTTTTCGATGGTGATTGTGCCAGCTCGGAGGGGACATTGCTGCAAAGCACTGTATATTCTGAGGCTGATTAGGGTGGGCTGACTTGACGATCCTAGGGAAAGAGCGAGAGGAGACTCAGTACACAGGGGTTTGCTGAGGAGGCCAATCTCCCTTCTTTGCTCTGATCTTTGTGTTTTTGAGAAGTTTCTTTAGAGAGAAAATTTAGTTCAGTCAAGAGCTACTTCCTCTCTCTAAACATGTGGCTCACAGCCTCAAGAGGGAGCTCACTTCAGGGTACAATATGAAGAAGAGTGGCTGCAGGTACCTGGGGCATGTGCGTGTGGGTGCCTGTGTGTATTTCAGTCCATGTAAGTAACACAGAGGTCAGCTGGGATCTATGATGGCATCCTGGATCCCTGTTTCACATCTATGGAAGTTCAGTAATGTCTCTCAAGATTTCTAAGACTTTCCAGAGTGGGTGGGGGTATGAGTATGAGTTCTCATGAATACCTCAGCTTCGAGCTCTTGCTTCTGCTGAATTTGTCCAGTTTGTGGATGTTTTCTCTGCCCTACACGTTGTTCCAGTTCTGCAGTTTTGATTTAGACATGGGATTCAATTATTTCTTTCAAACTCTACCCCAAACCACTCTCATAAGGCATTTACATCTGTGTCAGACTTGACCAAAGGTGTGGGGAGACAGAAGAAAGGTTTAGAGGGTCAGTCTTTGTTGGAAAGATGGGAAATATTAGCACATGTCAAAGCATGAAAAACAAAAATATTTGGATCAAATTGATATAAACCACTTATTAAAACACTTTATCAGCTGATTGAGGTATAATTGTCATACAAAAACTGTATCTATTTGAAATGTTCAGTTAGCTAAGTTTTGACACAAAGTTGTATCTCTACACATAGATACATAGACATACCTGTGACCTCATCACCTTGGTCAAGACAGTGAACAAGGAAAGGCACCATCCCCAGAAGTTTCCTCCTGCTTTCGCCCTGGGCAACCACGGGTCACCATGAACTGCTTTACCTTTTCTAGATTTTTAATATATAAATGGAATCATGCAGTATGTACCCTTTTTGAGATGAGAGGTTTTATATCTCAAAAACTGCAAGCAGTTTCATGTTGAATATTTGATGCACACATTCTGAAAAAGCCCTGTGCCTGCGCCACTGTGATCCGCTGTAGCACCCATGACTCTGGGCTTTTCTGTGTTCCCCTGCCCCCCAATTCAGTCTCAGTTTTAATGCGAGCAGTTCAGCTATCTTTTTGTTTCCTTGACTTTTGCTAATCCATATCCTCAGAGGCTTATCAAGGTAATTTTCTGAACAAAAGATGGTTCCCTCCCTAAGATCAATTCCAGTGCCAGCTGTTAGGATAAATTTTTCTATCCTCTTATGTTCTGTGTGTGTGTGCATGTGTGTGTGTGTGCCTGGCGTGTTCTATCTGAGAGTGTGTAAGAGTGTGTGGTGCAAGTGTACATATGGCAATATAAGCTAAGTTGGGGCAGAGAGGGCTTTTTTTCCCCCTTTTTTAAAGCATTTTTGCCTACCTAGGCTAAGTGCTCTAATACATCATCTCATTTGGTCCTCACAGCAAACATGTGATATAGGAATAATAATTCACTTGAACTGATGAGAAAATGAAAACCAAAGAGGCTAAATAAATTGTCCCCAGACACACAGCAATTTGATGGCAAAAGCGGAACTAAAGCCCGAAAGACTCAGCCGCCAGTGCTCATTTCTCTGCACTGGGAATGATGAGTGGGTTAACTCTGTGCCATCTCCAGTTGATTGGAAGGAGCTGCCACAAGGGCCACTTTGAGAAAGACAAAGAGGATGAATCTGGGCTCAGATGGAAGGAATGGCACAATTGATTGGTGAGGTCTGTCCAGGTGTGGGTGTAGAAGGGCTGTGTGCATGTTATCCTCGCCCTATGCCGCCCACTGTGCTTCCTTAGTCCTTCCTCAATTGCAAAACGGAGTTACTGTTTTTCTGGCAACAGGTGATTTGAGGCCTGGGTCTCTGCAGGCGTGCCCACAAGCTGCTGTAAGCTTCCCCCCAGCAGGTTTTCATCCCTGCCCTCGGTACCCACCCTTGAGGAGTTGCTGGTGTGAGGGGTCTCCTCACATTCCCTCTCCAGCCCTTTGTCTGCAGGAACTCAGGCCCTTGAGACCACCACCTTGTTTCTCCCTCCAACTCCACGCCATTCCGCTAGTCCAGTCACCACCCTTTCTTGTCATTGCTTCAGAAGCCACCTCCATTCCTGCCTCTGTCTGGCCCATTCTCCTCTAGACAACAGGAAGGATACTTCTACAATGTTCTGGGATCCTGCCACTCACCCCCAGAACTCCCTAGTGGTTTCCCAACCACAAAGTATGCACCAACTGCTCACCATGGAGGTCTCCAGGGTGGCCCCTCCCCTGTCTCAGCTTGCACCGTTCTCTGCCCTGCACACACTCCAGTCACCCAGACCTTCTCCTAACTCGGTTGGTCTCAGGTTCCACATGTGCTTAAATGCCCTTGCCTCAAAGCAGTTGCTACCAATTACTAGTAACTACCACCCACCCTCATTGTCTTCAAAGGACACACCACAAGAGTATATAGTGTGCCAAGTGCCACGGCAGCAGGGATTCTGCCTTTCTTCGTTCACCTGTGAGTCCAGGACAGTGCCAGGCACACAAAGGCATTCCCCATCTATGGAAAAGATCAGCTCAAAGCACTTTATTATAGCATATATTCTGTTACAAGGCTTCTCAAATTATTTATGAAACTAGAGGGAAATTTAGCTAATAAATAGAAAAGATATGAGAATCTAAGTGACCTTGGGTTAGCTGTTTAACCAGTTTGGACTTTGGTCTCCTTATTTGCAAAATAAGACATGGAACCTGTCCGGCCCTCATCACAAGACTAAGTGGCCCAGTGACAGGAATGTGGTGAGTACTGTATCCAGGGGCCAGATCACCATTAGGCAAATTCTTGAGAATTTGCCTGGGGATGATGGGAAAAGGTCACTTTCTATTAGTCATTACTCTGTTCTTGGTCCTAAGGGCTTCAGCTTTGGGCCCCTGAGCTGCCTCTATCCTTCCCTGCCCCAGGGTAGAATGAGGGACTGGTGTGTCCTTTTCCCAGGCCCAGCCAATCTCCTTCCCCTCTCTCCCTGTTCAACCCCAGCCCCAGCTGCGAGTTCCTCCCTCTCTCCTTCATGTGCAAGAGGCCATTTCTGGGGGTCACGGAGACCTCAAATCAAAGGTTCCCAGATGCTGGCACATCAAGCATTTCTGGAGGGGTATATTTAGAAGAGTCACCCCTTCCTGGAGCCCAAGGGATGGTGTTTCAGACCCTCAGGGTCACAGCCTGATACCTACTGGGATCTGCCCCCCAGGTTCTCTCTTCTCTCTCCCCTGGTCACCTCCATTCCCACCTCATGCCCCTCCCTCCCCTCGTCTCCTTTTATGGGATGAGATAGATCACCCATCACAGAGAGGCTCCCACAGGAACCACAGACAGTACTGCCTTAGCAGGAAGGAACCAAAGGGGAGGGGTCTTCTTCTGGGGGACTTCCCACATGCTCATGGTTTCTTCTTAAATGATCCCACCTTCAAGTCTGTGGACCTGGGAGCGATCCCCAGAATGTGGTCAGGAAGGGCAGGCTGGCCCGGGATGCTGGACTACAGAGCCATTATTACTACTGCTGACAGAGTCCTTGAGGAGTGGCTCTGTTTCTGCAGCCTAAGAGTGGGAGCCAACACCGCCTGGGTGGTAATGGGATATCAGAAGTTTAGGTTCCACTGGGGGACAGGGAGACCTTGGGCCAGTCACTGCCTTCCATGAGCCCCAACTCTGTTGGTAAATGCAGGATTGGAATAAGAGGTCTTGGGATTATCTGTAGCCTGAGACTGAAACCCCACCTGAGACTAAAACTCCACCTAGCAACTGTTATCTGTGTGACTCAGGGGAGCTACTTTCTGAGCAGAGTTTGTGAGGTGCTGACTTCCTGACTTCTTCCATTTCCTGGTTCTCAGGATGGGCAGGGACAGTCCAACTCAGCATCAACCTTGTCCTCACTGTCACCCCGACTATGCTTTGACACAAAACCACCATTTGCTAGCTGTTTCTGTGCCTTGCCTCATTCCTCTGTGCAGTAGATAAAACCTACTTTTCAGAGGATGGAATTGACACACAGAGACACAAAGAAAGTTGGGAATGACCAAGCCAGGGCTGGCCCTGAAGTCAGGTCCCTGCTCATCCCACGATGCTAGACTGAACCAAGGGGTCCCCTCCAGCCTCCTGCCCCCGGGCAGAACTTTGCATAAGCAATCCACAGTGATAAGAGGTAACAGCACTAACAGACAAGACGTGGGGGCTTCCCTTCCCCAGACACCTTTGGGAAAAGGACTGGCAGCTCCTTTGCCTCTCCTGGGACAGTTAGCCCAGGCCCCCAGTGTGCAAAGACACAGGCACAGTGATGGAAGATGTTGTCAAAGAATGAACCTGCTGGCAGCCGTGCTGCGTTCCCAGAGAAGGGCAAAGGGCTAGTGAGACAGGCATGATCCAGAGGCGCTGTGGGGACAGGCCCAAGCAAGGATAAACAATATGTGGGGTGGTCCAGCCGGCAGGCAAGCAAGGAAAGCAGGACGAGTAAATAGGGAGACAGATGCTGCCCAGATACTAGGGGACTGAGCCACAGCAGGAGGGTGCCGGGGCAAGGAAACCTGCTGGTGTAAAAAAGGTGGCATTTGATAGGCTGGGGCAGGTACGAGGGGGGTGGGGCAAGCTTCCTAATGCTTTCTCTCTACTTGGAGATAAGGGAGATTAAAGTCTCTGGGGCCCCTTAGTACCACCACCCCCCCAACCAGCTCCCAGCTTCCTGTTCTGAAAGTCCTGTGCTCACCTTGGAAGTTGAGGCGGGGTTTTGAGGTATTAAACTCCCTTGCCCTCTCCAGGAGGCCACCCCATGACAGTCACAAACTCTAACACCTAAAGGCAGGGGAATAAAGAAGGCATTCAACCAGTCAGAAGCCAATGAACCAATCAGATCCTTTCTTTCTAAGGCAGTCTTGCAAATAAGGACAAAACTCACCAGTCCAAAAATAAGTCTTCCTCTGCCTATCCACTATAGATCAAGAGGGAATCAAGACACTGATGTGGGCTTTCTTTGTCTGATGGAGTCTGCAGAAACTTCACAACATGCCAGGATGTGGGTCTGAGTGCCAGCCCATTCTGTAGCTTTTGAGTTTGATATCATGATAGACAACATAGCATCCCTTAAGGCTTCAGTTAGAAACAGGAGAGACCAGGACAGAGAGGCTAGAATGCCTTTAAGATGACTGCAGAGTTCCAAGAGGGAGGTACCACTCAGGGCTCTCCAGGGACCTCTCCAGGGATGGCAGGCTGGGTGTCAGCTGAGGTAGGAATCCTTGTGTCATCAGTTGTAGATCTCAAGAAGACACATCCATCTGATAGCACTGCCAGTTCATTTGTATCCATTTAGTGTCTGGGATTTATCTTCATTAGGGGGGGAAAGAGACATTTTCCCTGATGAGGTCTAAGGGATGAATTCACCTTCATCCTGTCTCCTCCCAAAGCTGGATCAGCGGGTGAGTATTTGCTGAGATCTCAGGGAGAGACAGATCCTTGTCCCTTCCTAACAAGAGTGAAGAATCTCTGAACATAGGAATTCCTGGGCAGAGGGGCTCTGGCTTCAGTGCCTATGCCAGGGCTTTTCCTACACCGAGGTGAAGAAACCTTAGAAGAAGTCAAGAACTGTGCAGCCCCCAGCCTGGTGTCTCAGTGTAGGAGGCTCTGAAAACATGTGTCCTTTGTTCTGGGAAGGGCAGATAACTGTTTCTGGATGACAAATCACTCTAAAATGTAGTGCTCAGAACTATAATAATCATTTATGATCTCCCATTGTGTCCAGTACTCTGGGACAGCTTGGTTGGGTGGTCTGGCTCAGGCTTTCTTACAAGGTTGCAGTCAAGTTTGTTGCTGGGAGTGCAGTTACCCGAAGACTTGACTGGGGCTGGTGCATCCACTTCTAAGGTGGCCCACTCACATGGCTGGCAAGCTGATTCCTCTTATGTGGGCTCTTTGTGGGGCTGCTTGCATTCCCTCCTAACATGGTGGCCTCTTCCCTGAGTGAGCAATCCAAGAGTCCAAGGCACAAGTTGCCTTTTATGACCTATCCTTGGAAGTCACACACCATCATTTGCACTGTATTTTATAGGCCACACAGCCCACCCTGATTCAATGTGGGAAGGGATGACAAAAGGGCTCGAATTTCAGGAGGATCAATGGGGGCCGTCTTGAAATCTGGGTACTACAGTAGAGAGGGCAACATGCTTAGGGTGGGGGTGGCAGCAAGATTGAGGCTTCTCACTAGAATTGGAAACCCAAGGGAATGAAAGTAATGGAAAGGGCACCAACCGTAGAGTCTGAAAGGCCTGGGATTGAATCCCAGCAGAGTCACTTACTAGATGTGTGACTCTGGACAAATGACCCTGCCCATCTTAGCCTCAGCATCTTCATCCACTCAAAGAGGATGTGTGTCTTGTGTTATACACCACCCAAGCCTTGACTAAGGGTGTGCTACACATGGTCAGCCTCAGAAAATGACCACCCCTTCTTTCCAGGGCCCAATCCGCCCCATGTCTGGATGAACCCCTCAGGCTTTTTAGTCATTCGTCATCCACCTCATACCAGGGCAAGGAGATTTCTTAAAGCTTCCCAGTTTCTCTTCCCAGGCAAGTTCCTGGAGTCCAGGGGCTGTGAGCAGAGGAGATATGTCTTCTCCTTCTCCTGGTATGGTCAAAACACCCTAAGGTGGTTCCATGAACCTCAAATTCTTCCCCTTTGTCTGTGAGGTAAGCCCTCCACCCCGGGTGACCACAGACCCCCCCTCTATATGATGCATTACTTGTTAATACATAGAACACAAATGCCTGCCAAAAACAGATGCTCACATAGCATCAGGAGGAAGCTGCCAGGTAGCCAACTGCAAGTGAGGGCACTGCAGGCTGCTGGGGTGGCAGACAGTGTGATGAAGAGAGGCGGGAAAGAGGCGAGAGGGCAGACTCCAGGCCCAGGGGCTCAATTTGTATCAGGCGGCGAGTGTGGAGAGAAGTCCATGGACTTTGCTTTCAGGGACTCTGGGTTCCAGTCCTTCTTCTAACTTATCCATTCGGTGTCCTGGGCTCTGTGGAAGCGGCAGAGTATCCAGCTCTGACCACTCACTTGCTCCTGGATCCAGGGCCCAGCCAAAAATGATGCCAGCCTATGGGGAGAGCAGTTGGCTTCTGGGGGCACCCCTACATCAGGGAACCTTGATGTGTACCCAGACCCTGGCTCCAGAATCTTCCAAGTTCCCATGGTCCACACCCATACCTCAGCAGAGTTAGTGCCTGCTACACTTGCTACAAGTTCTGGACCCGCCTTCTCGGGAGAGTATTTGTAATGATCCAGAAGACTCCACTCAGGTCCACCTGACATACTTTTCCTGAGTACCTACTAGGTGAACATGACCTAGCCTGTTCCTTCAGGAGCCAAGGATGCAAAGAATTACCATTTTGTGGAAAGAATTATGGCAGCTCTGTGAAGAGAAGATATAACTTTGTCTCGAGTTAGTGCAGGCATGGAACCTACCAGGAATGGCTTTCCAGAAGCGATGATATTGGAGTTGAGCCTTGAAGGATGAATAGGAGTTTTCCAGGTAAAAAATAGAGTGAGAGGTGGGGGAGGGCATAATAGGCAGGGGGAACGGCATGAGCAAAGGCCCGGGGGTGCAGAAGGGAATTGTCACTAGTCAGTTCTATGGTCTGGAGTTGAAGTGTGTGGTTCTGAGACATGAGGCTGGGGTGAGGCATATCGCAGCCAGGTTGTGAAGGACTGTATTGCCCAGCTGATCCTCACATCCTTTGTCTGGGGGTTCAAGGGAACCACAGGAAGTGTCCAAAAGGGAGAACACAGCATATTCACTACTCTGCATTACAACAACCGGTATGAGGTAGCCTGATTCCGGCTTCTTCTCCCCTCCCTCGCTATCATTACGTGTCTGTTCGCGGCCACCACCCAAACTCACCCTATCAGAGAAGGGCTGATGGAGCTGCACTGCCGGGTTAATACAAAACCCCCGGCCTCAGTGCCGCAGCAGCCCAGGAGGGAGGCAGCCGTCACAAGAGAGGAAATTACAGATAAGAGTGGAGAAATGGCCGCAGCAAGATGAAGGGAAGGCAGGAGCCAGCAGAAAACAAACCAAGGTGTCAAGACGGAATCAATAACCATCACCGAGAAGAGAAGAAGATGGGATTCATTACAGAGAGGGTAAAACAGACATTACCCAGCCTGCCCATGCGGCTCACTGCACAAGTGGAAGAACTTCTAACTCGCCAAGTGCTGACGGTGGCAATACTTGACAACACGGCAACTTAGGGGAGAGGAGGGGAGGGAGGGAGACAGAGACGAAGAGGAGCAGAGAAAGAGACATAGGAGAGTCTGAAAAGACAGCGAAACACACAGAGGGACCCAGGATCAGAACCAGGCGGCTGTACAGTGACAGACAGACACAGACTTGAGTTTGATTCATTCGTGCCTGGTTTCTTAAGCCGGGGGTGTAGGGGGACAGGGACCTCTTATTCC
This sequence comes from Carlito syrichta, assembly GCF_000164805.1. Classification (NCBI taxonomy): domain Eukaryota; kingdom Metazoa; phylum Chordata; class Mammalia; order Primates; family Tarsiidae; genus Carlito; species Carlito syrichta. The sequence continues at coordinate 263,888 of NW_007248127.1, forward strand.
ACAGGGAGATGGGACAGTCCTAAAACTGTTGAAGGAATGAAAGTCAAGGAGGAAGATAAAGGCACAGAGAAAAACAGACCAGTATATCGGAAGAGAACGTATGTCTTCTTGGTTGAGGGGTTGCACGCCGAGCAGGCTCTTGACGGCCTCTGCTGTCGTAGAAGGGGAAGAAAGACTCTGACTTCCCGGGAAGACTGCAGGGTTTGAACTCCTGCAAGTGTGTGCAAAGGAGAGGCATCTCCCTGTCCCGTCAGCATCTTGTAGTTCCCTCCCCCATCCTTCCTGCGGGCAGGCAAGGCAGAGCCCACCTGGGTGGGAAACTCAGGCAGAACCGAGTGTCAAGTCTCAGGTCACCTGAACTATGAAGGTGGAGGTACTGCCAGTCGCAGAGGGACTGGATTCCAGGAAAGAACCCTCTGCAGCTGGACCAGGCAGTGGGGCAGGGCTGGGATGAGGGACTAGGGACTGGATTATGGGTAGCATCCAAGATGGAGTAGTAGGCATCCTGACAGGCTGGCAGAGTGACAGAGGGGGCAGCAGGCAGCCTTGGAGAGAGGGAGGGTCTGCTGCTAGCAGCAGGATTCTAGCCCTTGGGAGGGGGTCTGAGACTAGTCTGAGTCCCAGATACCAGGGTATAGGGAGATTAGCAAGATAGGGTTTTACACACAAGGAGTATTGCAGACCCTACTTTGCCACTCCAAGGCCCACCCAGACTAGCACTGGGGATCACTATGGGCTCTCCCAAAGAATCAGACCAGAACTGCTAAGCTCTCCTTGCCTTAAGGCTGAAGCTGAACTTAGAGCAGAGCCTCCAGAAAGGGGTAGGGAGGCTGGGTTGAGGGGTGCCAGCCTTGGGAAGAGGCAGGCTGCAGAGGTCACAGCCCAGGCACATACCGGGACCCGAGGCCCCACCCCAAGGTGTTGAAGCTGCCTGGTTGAGTGCTTGCGGAACTGTGAGCAGGGCAGCTCTGGGCAGGGGTTTAGGCACGCTAGAGATCAAGGGATCCAGGAGGCAACTCTGGCTGGGATCCTGTGTCTCAGCATCCTGTACCCAGGAGGTAGCAACTGATACAGCTTGCTGGGAGGATCCTGGGAGCCGCACTTTGTGCTGGTGTTTAAAACATGTACCTATTTGAGCCAGTCTGGTGTGTGAGCGAGATGGGACCTGGGAGAGCATCCACAGCCCTTCTGGTACACTCATGCCAGGACAGGACGAGGCTCTCAACCACAGGCTCTGCTGTTCAGTCACCCTCTCCCAGGCAGGGGGTCCAGGAGCAATAATACCAGCAGCCAACGGCCACCACAGAATGCCTACTGTGTGCCAGTCACCGTGCCCAATGCTTTGTGTGCTTTATCTTATTTGAACCACACAACTAACATTATGTCCATTTTTAAAGGGAGGAAACAGGTTCAGAGAGGTGATGTAGCTGGAACACTTAACCTCACCGTCATGTTGTCTTGACCTATTCTAAATTTTCCCAGTTTCTCATTCTCAAAGATGTCTTTGGAAGGCTCTTTTGAGCTGGTCCAAGTCCTACCCAAGATCCTACAGGTCCCTGACCCTCAGCACGTGCTTCTCTGCACAGGCTGTGGGTGGTGGGCTGGCTTTCCCTTGGTACTCCTGGTCTCCCTTCTTGGGTGGTTCCCCTTTCACTGGAAGGAGGTTGCAGGGTTCCATGTGTCCGTGAGAATAAGGATCAGATGGAAGCAAACTCAGTGAGCCCTGAGTTCCTGACTCAACTCAGTCTCTGTCTCTGCCTCTGTCTCTGTCTCTGCACCTGTGTGTCCCTCCCATGGAGGCCATGTAGGTCCTCTCATCCATCCTTGTTCTGGTCTCTCTTCTTGGTTCCTCTTTCCTTTGGGTCCACCTTTTCATTTGTCTCTGTGTTTCCCTTGGTGCCTCTACTTCCCTTTCTGTTGACATGCGCTGGGTCTTTCCTCCATGCTTTTCCCTAGCCTTCTGTTTTCCTTTTGTGGTTTCTACGAGTCTAGATCTGCCTTTGGTTTGCACACCCCTTGCAGAAACACCATGGCTATTCAGGTGATTTGCTTGGCAGATCTCCTGGACCCAGGCGTGTCTTGCAGGCCCTATCCCACTCCCCTAGCCAGCCTCTTTCTCGTTTCCTGATCTGGTGTCAGAGCTGGCGGGACAGGCAGGGGCAGACCAGCGAGGGCAGGTGAAGGCAGCGAAGCCCTGAACTTGCCAGAAGAGCTTTCAGAGGAGTGAGGATCTTTTAGCACAGTCCATCAGTATGGAGCCAGCATCTTTGGTCTTTGGAGGGAAGAAAAAAATGAGGGGCTGGGGATAGTTTTGTCAATAACGTGCTGCTACCAACAAAAATCTGGTTAAAACAGTAAGTTAGTTAAACATAACTATTTTTGCTCTCTTAACAGTTTGGGGTGCAATGGCTGTGTTCTTTTTTTTTTTTTTTTGAGTTGGAGTCTCACTCAGTGGCCCAGACTGGAGTGCAGTGGCTGTTCCTGGCCACCGCAGCCTCAACCTGCTGGGCTCCGGTGATCCTTCCACCTCAGCCTTCCAAGTAGCTGGAACTACAGGTGCGCACTACCACGCCCGGCTAATTTTTTTGATTTACTGTAGAGATGAGGTCTCGCCAAGTTGCCCAGGTGGGTCTCGAACCCACAGGCTCAGGCAATTCACTCACCTCGGCCTCCCAAAGCGTGGGATTACAGGCTGAGCCACAGAGCTGTGGCCTTTTATGTCTCCACAATAACGATGCTAAAACCCATTTCCCCCCGTAACTGCCCTGAGACAACAAATCCAGATGCGTCTCTTCCTTTCCTATTTGGAGAGACAAGACCAGGGCTTCACTGCCTCTACCTGCCCTGGCTGGGCTGCTCCTGCCTGTCTTACCAGATCTGACACTGGATCAGGAAACAAGAAGGGGCTAGCCAGGGCAGTGGGTCAGGCCTGCAGGACATGCTTGGGACTGGGAGATGTGCCAAGCAAATCACTCAAATAGCCACAGAGGGCCTCAATACTTGCCCGTCCCCTGTCTGGCCCATTCCTTCCAAGATGTCTGCATGACCACTCCCTCACCTCCCACACTCCCTCACCCTCCTGTGCTGGGACATTGTCACCCCCTCTGCCAGGCCTTCTCTAAAAAGCACATTGAAAGTTGCTCCCCATCTGGCCATCCCCTCCCCAATTCCCTTTGCCACACTCCCCTCTCCTTCCCCTGTTTAATCAGTTCTCCTCTGTGTCCGCCCACCTTCCTGTAGTGGCCATGGGGTCAGGAATTTCTGCCAGCCTTACTGTACCCCCAGAACCTCCAATGGAGTCTGGGACATAGTGGGCACTCGATAAAGGCTTGTTAAACAAACGGATACCCTTTTACACTTGGATTGGAAATTTTGGTGTAACATGGGGAAGGTTTTGCAATCTTTATGTGTTTTTAAACATGCTTATTTTTCAGAATTTATCTTCTTTTGTGTTTTCTATTCCTAATTCACAATGAGCCTATTATCCCTACTCTGTACAGTTTATGATAATATAAATGGTAATAACAAGTGGGAAATAACCCAAACATCCAATAATAGGGATTAGATGGAAACATATATATTATTGCAAAACAGAATGTATGATAAGATTCTATTTTTGTAAACGAAATCTGTAGACATATATTTATTTCTCATTATTTGGCAAGATATTATTTCAGAGACATGGGTATGGATGTTAATAGCTACCAGGTGAAAAGTAGTTCTGGAATCGCAAAGGGAACAGCAAAGTTAAACAGGTTTCTTAACTGAGATGCTCTCCAGAGCTTTAAATTCATTTACAATGAGTATTACAATAAATCTTCATTACAATGAACATTATGAAACTCCAAGAAGAAGATAGAATGTATAATACTTTTTAAAAATTGACCAGGTTTGTTGTCACTATTAGTGCTCTTGTTTTACAGTTCAAGGGACTGAAGTTCTGGAACTTTCTTTGGGAAGTGGTAACACGCATGTGCATACCCATACATGAGAATCCAGAAGTGGAGATACCAAGATGTTGTTAGTGGTTGTATCTGAATGAGTGGGCTTAAAATTGTTCTTTATGCTCCTTTTGCTTGTCTGTATCTTCTGTAATGTGGATTTTTTATAACATAAAAAAGCATAAGCAAAAAACAAAACTATGAAAGAAAAAGATCTGACATTTTTCAATCCGGGGTCCCCTCCTCCTTGTAAATATTCTAATTTGTTTTCAACCTGCTCCACTCAGCATTTTTGTTATTTAAAAAAAAATTTTTTTTAATCTCTTAATTTGAAAATTAGTTGTAAATAAATGTTGCTAACCAACAGCTCGGACTTTTTATGGCCAGTTCATTATCTTGACCAAATAATCATTTCTGGATCAAATTAAGCAGAGAGATTGGAGGAGTAGGAGGTAAGAGAGAGAGAATAGGAATAGGTAAGGTAGGAAATAGAGAGGGAGCAAGACAGGGAGGGACAGAGACCAGAGAGGTGACAAGGAATGGAGGAAGAGAGCAGAGAGAGAAAGTGAACTTAGGGAGACAGTGGAACCATCCAGAAGAGGGACCAGGAGGGGCGGGCATCCATCGAACATGCATCTGATCCTTGTCATGTGCTGACCAGGTAGATGGGGCCCAGGACACGTGCCTTGCATAGATTCCAGCCACTGGAAGAGATGGGCAAGAAACCAATTCCAAGAGTCTCTTGTGTCATAATGCAGGGAGCCCATGGCACTCGGTGCTGAGAGCCACAGAGGCAGCTGTCCTGTACAGCCCACCATGCGGCAGGCTCTCAGAGCAGCTGCCAGAATCACCCATTGAACTGCCCCTTCTCCTGGAGAAGAGAAGCTAGATCCCTCTGCTTCTGGCCAGTTTCCACAGGTGAGGCTTTGGGGTTGCCACTGGGCTCAGCTGGGTGGGGGTGGGGAGGGCTGGGCCCTTGTCTGTCTCTAAGCTACATATGCATCGCGGGCAGCGCACACTGTTTTTACAAAGACTGTTTGTCATAAACTGACAAAAATAGATTTTTTTTTTTTGGGAAACACTCTTATTTACATGCTTTTTCATAAGATTGAAAAATGTCAATTGCCCACACCAGAGAAAGTATATTATTACTTTGATGTGGTGACTGGTGGAGATTATGCAGGGACTAAAGCAGTCCCATCCCTACTCCAGGGCACAGCCCGTGTCAGGAAGTGGTGCAGTCATGTCCTGCTCCAAGCCAGGGAAAGGGACAAAGATGGCCTCTGGATGCCCGTCCAGCCTTCAGGTCCCTTAATCTGAACAATTTGGTGACAGCCAGCACCCAGCCTCGGTTGCACTCTCTGGCCCCCTCCTTCCTCCTGCCCTCATCACGGTTTCTGGGCCGCACTCCTGGTGGGAGGATGAGCAGCCAGCGGCTAATCCCCGATTAATATTTCATGCTTCTGATGGAGGGCCTGGGAGGGGAGGCTTGCCCAGGGCTGAGTGTGGAGGAAGAGCTGAGAGGCCCAAGGAAGAACGAGGGGGCGATGATGAGGATGTTGAACTGCAGCCTCTCCCTCTAGACCCCTCCTGGGCCCAGGGACTCCTCGGAGGCCATCACCCACCAGGTGCTCCTGACTCAGCACCCCATGGCCAAGGAGGGGGGCAGGACGGGTGAGGGGATGCCTCTCAGCCCAGCCCAGCATGCATGGGCTCTCCTGACCTTTTGGAGTTTGCAGTCCAGCTGGAAAGGCAGATGTTAAATAAAGCACAGACCAATAAACACAAACATGACAGGGACAATGCCCTGAGGATGTGAAGCATGACAGAGGGGAGCCAGGTAAGCAGGGGAAGGGCAGAGCTCCCGAGGGAGGGCCAAGCCTAGATGCAGCCTCTGAGAAGTGGTGCTGGGGCCATGCTGAGCACTGAGGGTGAGAGGGCAGTGTGCCCACTGGGGCTGGGCTGGGCTGGGCTGGGAGGAAGGAGGAGGAGAGAACCTGAGAGAGGTTGAGCCGCGTGTGTGCCCTTCTAGGACCCCCACCTGGGTTGGACAGGAAAGTGGTTCAGGGTCCAAACTCCGAAACCAGACTTCTTATTGCGAATCCTAGCTGGATCCACCCCTGACGTGACCTTGGCCAAGTTCCTTTACCAGTCCCCGTGCTCAGCTTCCTCCTCTGTACAATGATAGTGATTGTGCCTACCTTGCAGGGATATTAGAATGAACTGAGCTCACACAGGTAAAGCACCTGGTCTGATACCTGGCACATAATAGGTTCTCAGCAAATGTTAACTGGTAGCACTGTTGCCGATACTATTTTATTTGCCAGGAGGAAAGCTTTTGTGATGCTCAGATGATGACTTGCCCTATGACAAATTTGGCTGGAAATACCTGCTCCCTCTCCCCCTGCCCAGCTCCCACTGCCCCTTTCTACTTTGGTCATCAACTGTACATGGCCCAGGGGTGCCAGGGAGGACGACGGAAGTGGGACTGGAGAGCCCACCTCCCTATCCTGCACAGAAGAGCTCTGGGCAGCAGCTTGTGACAGATGGCAGTGCTTTGAGTGACTACTTCAATTTTAACTCTTTTCAATAATCCAGCGCCCAAAAGCCACATACTTTAAAACTGTCCCTGGATCATAGATCAGCCCGAAGAGACCAAGTCCAGCTCAGTTAATAACCTCTGGAAACACCATCAATCACTGAGGGAGCCCCTCCTTAGGGCTCTCTATACCGACTCCTGGCAAAGATTAATGAATGGACCACTACTCCTGGCAGTGCCTCTTGAGCTGTTTGCTTCTTGCCTTCTTATACCAGAACTTGGACTTTTCTGAGCTGACCCTGAGGTAGAGGTAGGAATCAGGTGGGTGGGCAGGAGCAACCGCATAACTGTTGCTTATAGAGAGGAGGCTGGGGTCTCTCCCTGCCACCCTCCTTCCTGACCTCTCTTAGGGTGGGCCTGTGAGGTGGGCTCGCCTAGCTGGCCACAACCCCAGGAACAGGGAGGAACCCCAGACCCACTCAGCCTCTTGTGCAGAACCCCCTAAGAGTCTGCCCACTGGGGAGGCCTCCACAGGGGACAGCCGGCATTGCATGGAGAACAAAGCACGTCCAAGTGAGGCCAGCTCCCTAATGGGTGGGAGCTGCCATCTGCTGACAGTTACACTTTGGACAGTTCTGTTCCGCAGAGGCTGGGCTGTTCTCTAGAAGCTGTCTGACCAGGAACAACGTTCTCAATGATGAAGACATCCTGAGGTCTGTGAGCTCCTCCTTCCTGCAGTCTCTTGTGCCCAGCCCTGCTGCCTGTCACTTAAGGACCTTGCCCCACACACCCAGCCTCCTAGGCTGTCACACACGGCCCCCTTGTCAGTTCTCACCATATACCTTGCCAGAGGCCTCTTTGAAGCTTAGACACCATTCTGATCATACCACTCCTGTACCTAGGGAATAGGTCCAAGCTTCCTGGCCTGGTGTTCAATTCCCAACTGACCCTTCCAGGGACCCTGTCACCACTACTTACTCCCTAGCTTGAACCCTTGGCTCAGGTCCAATGAGTCATTCTTTCCTCACCAACCACTGCCATGTTACTCATGCATGAAATCTCTTCTCTCTCCTCTCCCCCATTCAAATCCTACTTGTTCTGTAGAAAAAAATCCTACCCTTCCCAGTAGAAATCTTACTTCCTTCATGAAGTCCTCCTTGACCACCCCAATTCCTGTGTCTGGAACTCTGATGGCATGCAGTCACTCACACAGCCCCGGGCACTTGGCATAGGCAACTTTGTGTTGCCGGGTTCATGCTTAACTTAGAAACCCTGCCTTATGCTTCTTCGAGCCTTACACAGGTATCTTTTTCTTGGTATCTCCTACCCCAGACCTATCTTCATATGTCCAGACACCTTCCAGGCTTCAAAGCTGCCTCCTTTGGGATCTGTTGGCTCTTGGGAGGGTGATGAGCCAGATGGAAAGCCCAGGAGGCAGGAGCTATGCTGGTCTCGGACAAGACTTGGCATTGTTTGAGGCTAACCCACAAAGTGTCCTCTGTGGATGAGGCAACCGAAAGCTGTGCGCTCAGTGCCTCTCACAGAGCTTTGTGTCCACAGAGCACTTGGCTTTGAACTTCATCTTTACCTCTTCAGTGGCATATGTTGCTTTCTGTCTTGTGTTATAAATGATATTCTCACTCTCATTCTGTAACCTACTCAACATCTTGTTTCCCCAGCAACATCTAGTGAGGTGTCTTGCTGCAAATGCTGAGTACTTGCAAGAAGGCTTCTTCAGCCATCCCTGGAAACGCTCTCTGGCCTATGGTAACCTAGGTGTGGAACATGAGGTTAAGCAGCCCCTCAGGGTATGCATAAACCACGGTCTCTTTATCCATTCATCCACTGGTGACCATTTAAGTTGCTCGCACAACTTGTGTATTGCGGACAATGCCACAGTGGAATATTATTTAGCCTCAAGGAAAAAAGGAAGTCCTGTCATATGCAACAACATGGATGAAACTTGAGGTCACTAAGTTAAGTGAAATAAGCCAGTAAATGGAATGGTGGTAGCCAGGAGGAAGAAATGGACAGTTGCTGTTCAATAAGTACAGGGTTTCAGTCATGCAAGGTGGAGAATTCTAGAGATCCACTGTTCACCATGTGCTTATCATAATAATAATGTACACACACTTAAAATTTTGTTAAAATGGTAGAACTCATGTTACGTGCTGGTTTTGCCCACAATCAAAAAGAGAAGAATGTCTAAAGAAACTAAAGAAAGAAAGAAATATATATATTTTTAAAAGACCCATTCCACACTGTGTCCCTGTGGCCCAGGATTCTTCTTCCCTAGTTCTTTCTGCCCAGGAGCTGCGGGCTGGCAGCTCTGTGTTCTGAAAAAAGCTTTGAGCTTGGGGCTGAGAGATTTGGGTTTCTTGACTACTCCTTCTTGACCCTGTGATGTATGCAAAATCTTTAAACTCCTTTTCCTGAGCTCCCTTATCGCTGAAAATGGAGCACATTGGAATACCAGTCCTGGCTACCCCACAGAGTTTCTGGGGAGACTCTAATGAGCTCATGTTTGAGGGAGCACATTGTGGATAATAAAGCACGATACAGGTTGCTGTTGTTATTCCAGGGAAGCTTCTGGCCAGATGGAGGCTGGGGGGTCAGAAGCAGTAGATCCTCTTTCCACTAACTCATCTGGATTAGGAACAGTCAAGATTGCCATAGAAAGTGGTCCCAGAGCTGAGCTGCCTGGGGTGGGGGTTGTGCTTCAGCTAGAATTGGCTCCAACTACAAGTAACTAACATAACAGTGACTTCTGTAGAAGGGAAGTGATATTTCTCTCATGTGAACACCTGGAAGCAGCAGGGGATGTAGGGCTCTATGATCCTGCCAACTGGCTGTTCTGCTGTTTCTATGTGTAACTCTGCCTTCATGATTCAAGATGGCCACCATCATATCCATGTTTCGAGTGGTTTCATGGAGAAAGGGACAAGTAAGCAAGGGCAAAGGGGACATGTACCCGCTGTATTTTTAGGAAGGTTCTTGGAAGCTGCCACACAACACTTCTGCCTGCACAGCACTGGCCAGAATTTAATTGAATGGTCACATTTAGCTGCAAGGGAGGCGGGTTAATGCAGCCTCTACTCTGGTGGCAGTATGCCCAGGAAAGTTCTATTGCTTTGGAAGAAAAGGCAAATGCATATCGGAAGGAAAACTAGCATTTCTGCCATAGGATAGTTGGGAGGGGGAGGAGAAGCTGGTCAAAGTTCTCATTTTTCTGTTAGATCCTAAAGCCCTTTAATGCTGTGTTCCTTTGAGCCGAAGACCTGACCAGCAGGTGACAGTTTAGACACTTGGCATTGACATCTTCCTGCTGTCCTCTCCATTCCCACAGGCCAAGAAGCCACCTGGATGCCCCAATTTTAGGACTCAGAGTTCAGAAATGAGCAATTTCACTGTTTTCCTGCCTCAGAGGCAAAAGTGGCCAAATTCTGTTTCCTAATAAAGTATGAAATAGGTAGAGGTGATAAATGTTGTTTGGATACCTCTCGCTAGCTGTCTGTCTATATGTACATTATGACAGATAGACTGTGGGCTCATGAGGCCATCTGAACACAAAGTCATGAGTTGTCAAAAAACTGTCTGAAAAATACTAGTACCAAGCACTTCACATGTTATGATCTTCATTTTACAGATGGGGAAATTGAGGTGCTGAGAGGTTCAAAGTCACTCAGCTAGTTAGTAACTAAGTTACTTAGTAACAAAGCCCTTGTTAAGCATCTTGTCTTCATAGTTCCACTGTGACCACTACCCTAGACTCTTCCTCTGTGCACCTGCCTACAACCTGTCTTGTGAAGCGTGCTTCTCTTGACCTCCCCCGCCCCCCTGCCTCTCTTGAAGGCTCCAAACCAGCCTTTAACCTAGACCAGAAGGTTCTTTCCCAAGCCCTGTATTCTTCAACATTCTTCTTAAATTTTGCCTCCTTCAGAAAGTCTCTCTTGACTAACTCACTGGGTCTAGCCTATGTCAACCTCTCCCTTATCCCCTTCAACACTGTGCCTGTCACTCTGCCCAGCAGCTGCTGCTCAGACCCTGTGTCAAATGTTTTGGCTAGAGGTGTCCTGTGCATTTTTCATGTGTCCTTCTCCTGTCTTCCAAACTTGGTAGCATCACTGGGCTATGGTTACAGAAAGGCTCTGGTACCCCTTCTCTCTCTACCCCACGTGCATCTCCACTTCATTTGTGCATCTTCCCTCCCCCTCCCACCCACCCCAAGATGGCACCTCCTAATCCTTCTCTCTCCGCCTAGAGTCCTAGCCTCCCCTCTGGCTCCTATCATGAGCCCATAAATATTTTCAAGTCATCCCACGTGGGGAAACAAAACTCTTGACCATGGGGGTTCCTTTCTAGTTAATGCCCCATCTCTTTCCTTCCTTTTCTTGGCCACGTTCTTTTTTTTTTTTTTTTGAGTTGGAGTCTCACTATGTCACCCAG
>NW_007248127.1:275482-339155 GCF_000164805.1 Carlito syrichta
CACTCACCTCAGCCTCCCAAGGCGCGGGATTACAGGCTGAGCCACCGAGCCCGGCTGTCACGTTCTTTGAAAGAGTAGTCTAGACTTGTAGTTTTTCTTCCCCGTCTCCTCGACTGACAGTAGTCGGGCCTCTGCTCTCTTGTGCCAGACTCATGTCAGGCCAAGACCATAGCAGACGGCCATATTGCACGTCAGATGGGCCCTCCTCAGCCCTGAGCTTTTTGTTACTCTCCCTGGCACCTGACACTGTTACCAGCGTTTGAAAACTCTATCTTCCTTCATTACCAAGATACCATTGTCTCCTGGTTCTTTGTAAGTGCCTCCCATCAATTTTCCCTAGTCTTTATTTCTTCTTCTCTTTCCTTCTGTGTCCATGCTCCCTAGGGTTCTGACCTTTCTGTTTTCATCTCACTCTATACTGTTTTCCTAAGTGATTTAATATACACCAATTACTTTAAATGCCACTGTTTTATGGTTGACCCAGATCTCCATTTCTCATGCGCTGCTGAGATCCAGACCTGTATACACAGCTGCCTGCTGGACACCTCCGGAATGTCCACTGTCACCTCAACCTACACATTTCTAAAACCAGCTCCTCATCTTCCCTCCAAACCTGCTTGACCTGCTGCATTTCCTTTCTTGGTCAGAGGCACTAATGGCTACTTGGCCATCGAGTCAGGACCTGGGAAGCCATCCGGGTCCCTCAAATTCCCTTTGCCCCCTACTCAGTCCGCCTCCAAGTCCTGCCAACTCTGTATCTGAATTTTTCTTGACGGCATCCTCTCTTCACCACCACCATCACCCCCACCTTTGCCTTCCCGAGTGACTGTATGAAGCTCCCAGGTCACTCATTATCCCCAGGAATGTCCCTCTGCATTTCTTTTTCCACCTCAAGTGACCCCTTAAAGATGCAAATTTAAATATTTATTCATTCAACAAATGTTTCTTGAGTGCCCATTAGGTTCCAGGCCTAACATTTATGTTCTAACTATTAGAGAGTCAGAAGTGGATGCTATTGATAGACTTCCTGGAGGACTTTACCTTCTGGTCTGGTGTGGGGGATTGGGGGATGAGGGGGGAACAGACAATACACAAACAAATAATTTTATGTCAAGTGATGACAAATTCTAGGAAGAAGAATAAAAAAGTCTAGGTGGATAAAAGGTGACTACAGGGTTGTCAACAGTGTCAAGTGCCAGGAAAATAACAGAAAGATGAGGGCTGAGGAGGGTCCAGCTGACATGAAATATGGCAGCCAGCTATGGCCATAGCCTGACATGCCCCTCTCAGGGCAAACTCTGACCTTAGGGCAAAACAGAGCCTGTCTAGGCTTTCAGCAGGGAGTGACATCTCCAGGTCCGAATCCTCCCCTAAGAATCCAAATATGTCCTCCTTTGAGTTTAAGGCTTCCCAAGTCTAACCTGTTGAACCCATACTCTTTATCAGTCCCTCATTGCCTGCTGGCCAAACCTCCAGAGGGGCTCAGAGGAGATGGCTCTGAAAGGTGATATCTGAGCAATGACAAAGGAAGTGAGTGAGAGAGTGAGCCTTGTGAATATCTGGGGTAGCGGGGGAGAGTATTCCAGATGGGAGGAACCGTGTGCTTTCTGTGTGAGGAGAAATAACGAGGCCAGCGTGACCAGAGAGGAGAATGGACAGAATGAGGACAGAGAAGCAGTGGGAGGGCAGATGACACAAGAGCTTCTAGGCCACTGTGAGGACTTTGGCTTGAACTGTGAGACAGAAGCCATCAGAGAGTGGAGAGCAGAGAGGGAACAGGCTCCAACTTTCAGCTTAGAGTCACTCGGTCTGCTACAGAAGATAGTCTACAGGAAGACCAGTTAGAAGGCAAGTGTAGTAATTCGGGTCCCATAAGATGGCTGCACGGGCCTGGACCACAGCAGTGGAGGGGTGAAAAGTGGTGAGATTGGGAAGATACAGTTTGAAGGTGAGGTGATGGGGCATTGAGACAGATTGGATGTCAAAGGTGAAGACAGAGAGAGAGAGGAGTCAAGACAGATTTCCAGAATTCTGGCTGAACAACTAGAAGGGTGGGGCTGCCCCTTCCTAATATGAGGAAGATCCAAGGAGGTCTGGCCAGTGGGCAGTGAGGGGCTGCTAAGAGTATGGGTTCTACAGGTTAGATTTGGGAGACCTTAAACTCAAAGGAGGACACATCTGGAACCTCAGGGGAGGATTCGGGCCTGGAGATGTCACTCCCTGCTGAAAGCCTAGAAAGGCTCTCCTTTGCCCTAAGGTCAGAATTGACCCCAAGAGGGACAAGAATTAGGGTGGGATAGGAGAAAGATCTCTCTCTGCCCAAGTTGGGGGAGTTGGAGAAGCCAGGAGATCAAGCAAAGCCTGGGGTCAATGAAGGGGGCCGAAATAGGTTGTCAACATCATAGGGACCAAGAATATTAGTTTCTATCTATCCAACAGTCTCAGCTCAGTTTTGATGACTTCTGGAAAGTCTTTCCCACCTCTCTGAGTAGGTTAAGTCTCCCTCTTATAAGCTTTTATAGCACCACTATGTAGCTGCCTTTGTAGCACTTACCATAATTTCCATTGAATATTTGCAATTTTTAAAAATTACATTGATATTACATTTGACATTGTAATTACTTTTATGCATTTGATTATTAGATGAATGGTTGGCTCCTCAAGTAGACTAAATACTATATACAGGCAGGAACTCTTTCTGTCTTGTTTTTTTTTTTTTTTTTTTGCTGTGATGAGAGAATAAATGGAGGCATGAGTGCCCAGACCCTGGAATTTCAGAGTCAGGGAGAGAAAACTGAGTGGTAGTGTCAGGGGCAATTATCTATAACACAAGCTCTAGGCAAGGCTGATTTTTATGGGTCAGCCAAGGTAGAGCATGCTGGTGTGGACAGGGGTAGGCTGATGCATTGAACTTGGCATTCAAGACTTTCCATGGCCTGGCTCCGTCCTGCCCTCCAGCCTCATCTACCTCCTTCTCCTTCTCCATCTCTGCACCCATATTTCTATCCCGGTGGACCGCGTGTAGCCAATCCATACTCCCAAGCCTTTAATCATGCTCTTCCCTTTTAAACTTGTGTTCTCACCCAGGGTGAATTATTGCTTATCGTCCAAAACTAGACTCAGATGTCACCTTCTCCAGGTGGCCTTTCATAATCTTCCCAGATGTTCACTCTTTCTTCTTTCACATGACAAGGTCGTTATGTGTAGACAAACTGGTTGCTTTACCAAGGCAGGAGCCATGTTCTACTCTTCACTATGGTTCCAGCACCCAGCATAGTTTCAGCACAGAGTAGGTGCTTAATAAGTAAGCGAATGAATGGTGGATAAATGACCATCTACCCCAAACTTCTTGAAACAGCATATATGTCATACAGCTTGTCCCATCACCCCCTACATCTATTCATAGTTATCACACCATGAGTCCTGGTTTTCCTCCTGAAAATTGTGGTCACTGCAGAAATAGTGCAGTAGTTTTCAACCTAAGGTCTTTGGACCCCCAGGGAAAGCAGTAATAAGGCTCTGAGAGCTTCTGTCAATGTCTGAAATAGCCCACAGGAATCACACTGTTATCTGTACTCGGACTGCGCAGCCTAACTAAAACATCAGGTTTCTCTGCTTTTAGCGGAGATTGTGTCAACTCGGCAGCAGGCTAACGGTGGTTATCTCATGCTACTCAGGAGCCCAGATTGGCTGGGGATGACATCATAGTAGTCCCTGGGGTCTGTGAAAGGAAAAGCAATAAAAGGGGTCCTGGGAAGTTAAAAGGTTAGGACTGGTATGATGGGAGGGTGGAACTCTGGGCTCAGAACTAGCAGACACACAAGCTAGGCATGGCTTTGTTGAACAAGTCACCCCACTTTCTACTCTTGAAAGTGGGAGTAATCACATCTGGCTTGAGGGTCACACGAAGGCACGAGTGTCTCCAAAATGGTGTAGCACCAAGCAAGGGGCAAGTTTATGCCTAGCCTGGGATGGTCCCAAGGAAAGCACAGGCAGAGGTGGAAGGAGGTGACATGTCCAGGGAAATAAACAGTTGCTCACTGAGGTCAGAGCATGGGATAGAGACAGGGTGGGGTGGGAGCTGTGGGGATCCAGGCAGGTCCCAGATAATGAAGGACTGTGAAGGCTGTGCCAAGAAATCAAACTGCACGACCTTTTCTCTATCAAGAAATCCAAAGTTGCTGTTGGCCCTCAACTGTAGTGGAGGAAGAGCCTAGAAAATGTGGATTCCAATGCTCTTGCCCCCATCATTTTGAACTCAGAATCCACTCCTAACCTGCCTTCCACTCCTAACCCACCTTTTCAGTGTAGCTTTCAGTCTCTGGCTCTAAAGAGTCCAGGCTAGCTGTGGCTTCTTGCATGTGGGGTACCCTTGAGCCCTGGCTGCTTGGGAGAACATGCTCTTGCTAGGGCAATGCTCCCAGCAACCGGCCAGGTCATGGGACTGACACTTCCACCATGGCAATGAGGGCCAGAGGAAGGCTGAGCCAGATAGAAAACCCCATAGGCAATGGGAGTCCCTGGCAGAGGGCTAAATCTGCCCTGGCTGAGCCCAAGGATGGGGCCGGGGACATCCTTCGATGCCACCACTTCTGCCACCACTCCTACCTCCATCCAGGTTCCTGAAAACCCTCCATTCTTCGAGACCAAGGAGAAATGCTGCCTTTGGGGGAGGGAGGCTTGCCTTCCCTGAGTTCCAACTTAGAACAAATTCATTCCCTCTCTGTGCTCCCATAGCACCTTGCAGACACCTCTACTTCCTGTTTATTTGGTTCAGCCTTATGTTCCAGTGACTTACTGTCTTGCCTGTCTCCTTTGCCAGACTGTAAGATCACCTCTAACGATAGTTGTGTCTCCAGCTCCTAATGCTGACCTGATTACTGCAGGGAGGACTCAAGAATTGTTGTTGACCGAGGGAGGAAGTGCCTTGGATGACCGAATCTGATGCCCATTGATCCTGGCCCCATATTAATGTGTATGAACCAAGTGCCCCACTCTCCCCTTTTGCCCTCTTAGTGTGAACAACGATAAAGGTGACAATGGTTGAAACAGTGTCCCCAGGGCTCCTTGAGAGAGCATTCCATAAAAGGGTAAAAAGAGATTGCCTGGGAAGATACGCCATGGAAGCAACCCCAGAAAAATTAATGCCCTATCACTAAAATTTCCAGAAAGGGAGATGATGTCAGAGCTGCCCTGAGGCACTGTTTTGTGCTCACAAGATTCTTGGAAACAGAAAGCTCTTCTACATGTCTTCCCTCCTACACAGCCCATGAACAACCTTCAACTGGCTCTTCCCTCTCCACTGGGGGTCCGAGGGAAGTGAAAGGAAACCCCGAACGCTCCTCCAGCAGGGTTAGGAGTGTGTCTGCTGGTGACCTCCATGGAGCGGAAGCACCTCCAGGACTTTGTCTGCCGGTGACCGTGCTCTGCTCATTTTTAGCAAGCAAGGGAGCGTCTGACGG
The DNA here is from genome assembly GCF_000164805.1 of Carlito syrichta. Classification (NCBI taxonomy): domain Eukaryota; kingdom Metazoa; phylum Chordata; class Mammalia; order Primates; family Tarsiidae; genus Carlito; species Carlito syrichta. The sequence goes on from NW_007248127.1 coordinate 280,945, forward strand.
CTGCTTTGTCTCCCCATGGCCCCTCCAAGTCGCTGCGCCAGAAAACACTTGCCTCTGTCACCAGACTGCACCTGTAAATAAAGCAGAAGATAAAAGAGGCCTTTCTGCCTTTCAAACTGTGACAGGCACATCCCCGTAAATTACCTTCATGCTTTTTTAATAGAAGTAAAAAGGTTTGGGTGGCTTGCGTTGCCTGATACAGAAGCACTTTTCTCTCATTCAAACCTCCACAGATGGGATAATGAACGCATTTTTATCTCCGTCTCTAAACACAACGCAAAGAACCTGGAGTTAGACAAACTTTCCTTTGTGGTATTTCGAGGAAAAATCCCAGCGTAGTAGCAAGCTCTTAGTGCTGCGACCTGAAGTCTGGGAATTTGCTCCCCCGAATGGGCATACAAATTTCTCTGGGCTAGACACGTGGCTTGCTTCCTGTATAGAGACCCACCTGTGCATTTCAACCTCAGTTTATTTATCTACAAAGTGGGGGCCAGGGTCCCTATTTGCAGGTGTGTTGAGAAAAACTCTGGCATAGTCTAGCCCTATGGCAAGTGCTCAGTAGCCATCCGGTAAAGCTCACCCTGGTTGTGCATCAGGGTGTCCATGCCACGCAGGCAAACATGTCTCCCATTCCCATTCATTTGGGGATCCCTTCCCTGTGAGGACAAGGCTGGGGGAACCATCTCCACAGCCTGCTGGACCCCCACCTGTGTGTCTGGCCACTGCGCTGCTGTGCCCTGCAGCCCTTCCCTGGGACATGGACTTCAGGGCAGCTCCCCAGCAGCCCCGCCTCTGGGCCGCCACTTCACATCTCTTGTCCTCTTGTGCAGTTATTCATCAGCACATAGATCTTTTCTCAAACCTGGGAGAAGACAAGTCTCATGCTTGTGGATATTCTTATCCTCAGTGCCCCATGCACACAGTAAGTGCTCAGAGAATCTTTGTGGGTGAAGGAAGAAGTTACTCCAAGAAGTTCGGCTCTCACATACTCAGGGTGAGCAGGGAAGTGTGGTGCCCATCCCTCACCGAGGCCCTCCCCCTTCTACCTGGCTGAACTGGACCAGGCATGTGCCCACACATTCCCAACAAATCTGGAGATAGGAACCTTACCAGTACTGTGTAGATGAAAGGTTTTGAGACTAGTTTTGTAACGCTTTGCTCCTCGTCGACCTCAAGGATATTAAAAATTCCATACAGAGGGGCTGAAGATACCTCTGGGAGTTTCCTTTTGTAGTAATCCTTCGGTGGACTGAAGGGGCTGCTTCCCACCCCCTAACTAAGTGAAAGAACCTTGAGAGAATCACCCAGAAAGCTAGGCTGAGAACATCTTAAGGAGAGTCGCTACACCTAGACTGGTCAGAGGAGGCAGGACAGAGAGGGTGTGGGGACCCAGATGGCTTTTCTCCTGGATTTTGGAGGAGCAGGAGGGCTCCTATGCCCTGTAGGCTGGGGTGGACCTCATAGAGGGATGCCAGGAACTCTGAAGGCTTCATGCCAGGACCAGAGATGGGGGTGTGCCCTGTTACACGACTGGAGGGGTGAGGGTCACAGGCAACTCCACTCACATCAAGGAAACTACAGGTGAGCGGACCCACACGTGCCCACAGCAAGGAAGACTTCACATTTGGAATCTGCCAAGCCCAGAGTCAATGAACCGCCATCCTACAAGGCAGTGAACACCTACTCTGGTCTTCATTTCTCTCCCGTCTCCACCCTATATGACCTGGGGCATGCGGGCAACAAGTCCAAGAAGCGTTACAGAGCTGAATATCCCTCTTCCCCATTCCTTAAGCTTCCAACTTGAGCAGGCCCAAGCTGGGGGATAGGAGTTTAAAACAGGACAAGGATTGGGGGCTTTGATAGTAGACTGACTTGTACTCCTCTTTTTTTACTGAAAGTAGCCCCTAAAGCTACAAGATACTCCTAAGAAATCCTCAAGGGTCATGGAAGGGGGTGAGGCAAAAGAATAGAGTTGCTCTCTGTCAGTGCCCAGTCAAGCCCAGCACCACCAGTGGCCTGCTTCTATTTGTGTTCCAGCCACATGCTCCCAGGCAGGAAGGCAGAGAGTGGTGGCAACTTCAGAGGATGTGTGCTGAGGCTTCTGGTCCTCAAGTGACAGTTCCTCATCTGGCTTCGCTCAGAGTTCAGGGGGAGGGGGAAGGGGGGCTTCAGATTTCATCCTAATCAAGACGCAGCACATTTTAACCTCATTAGAAGATAAGTCAGACACCAAGAGAGTTTAGAGGGAGAGAGGGCATATCCATTTAGGCTGTTTCTTTCCATAATTCTTTGCCTGGGGTCGCCTCCCAGCATGAAGTGGGTCTGGATACGGGGGAGGGAAGGACTGTTGGAAGATTAGCTTTTGAGTTGTGACTTTATTCTTTATCATTTATTTTAGTTTAAATGTTCATTTTAAATTTTGTTTTAAGTGTTTGTAATTCCTGGATAATCCAGAGACGCGATTGTCTTTTCATTGGCAGCTGGAAAGACCCCGAGTCATTCAAAAGTCAGAGGAAATTCTCTTGGAATGAACCACAGCTTCCCCCTTGAAGTCGCTCCAGAAATGGCGAACTTGCAATATTTATTTACTGGGCTCATTTAACTCCTTCTGGGCTGCCACTTCCTCTAATTCTCCTCCACGATGAGGAAGCTCTGGGAGAAGGAGAGAATGAACCCAGAGAAGGCTTTGGCAGCGGCTGACTGTTCACTGAAATGGAAATGTGTTTACAGTGTGAGGGAAAAAAAAAAACGATTCTGGGCAGCGAAGTTGGCAAAAAGAGATAAAGGGGATTTGGTTAGAAGCGAGAGTTAAGTGATAGTAAAGGTCTAGAGAAGCCGTGATCAATAAATATAAAGTTCAACCTCATTGCTTTCTGCCGCTGAGCCCCGCCTGCCTCCCCCGCCACCAGGCCTCAGGCTGCAGACTCCACTGGTGGATTCAGTGGACGAGGCCCTCAGACTCCAAACACGAAATTCACTCAGTCTAAAGAGAACTCTGGCCAAGGCAGAATCGGGCCGGCACAACTTTCCTGTTCATCTTGCCCAAGTGAGTAGAGGATGGGCACCCCACTACATTCTGTGGGTGCCCAACCAGCCCTGGGCCCGCGATGGGAACACCATCTGGAGAACCCTAAACACTTCCACTGGGTATCCTGTCTATAAGGCAGAATAGTTAACCCCAATAGAGGGTCTGTTTACTACCAATATGGAATGTGGGACCCCCTCCACTTGCTTTGCAAGCAACGAGTATAGACTTTGGAGAAAAATGGAATGAACGTCTCAGAAATGATCTTCAGCCTATGAGAGCCAGAGAAGGGCAGATGCACACCCATTTCCCTCCATCTTATAAGTGAACACAGGGTTGTATATGGAAAGCGCATTTGTTTCTGTGTAGACCATCATGGAGGGATTTTGAACCTGGGTCCCTGGATGCTCTTCAGTAGAGTCTGCAAGTCTCTTATTAAGAAACTCGTGTATTTGCATGTTTTTCTGAGGTTCATTTTTTTTTTTTTAAGAAACAGGATTTATTAAGGACAGAAAAGCTCCCACAGTGGGAGGGGACACAGAGGGGTTGCCCCTTCAATTTTTTTTTCTTCTGTCGAAGAGGCTTGGGCTCTCCCAAAAGGAGAACCACTGGCCTATCAAGTGCAATGATATCTATGAAGAGTCTCTGTTATAAATAACTATATAGACCAAAGAGAAAGAGTTATTACTTCTTAGAAGCTGGAAAGACGAGTGAGGAAACTGTCTTAGTCCATTCCAGCTGCTATAACAGAATATCAAACAAACAACAGAAATTTATTTCTCCCCGTGTGGTGGCTGGGAAGTTCAAGCTCAAGGTGCCGGTGGGTCAGTCCAGGGTCTGGTGAGGGCTCACTTGCTGGCTTATAGATGACTGTCTGTTCACTGTGTCCTCATGTGGCACAATGCACGAGGAAGCTCACTGAAGCCTCTTTTATAAGGACACTAATCCCATTCATGGGCGTTCTGACCTCATGACCTAATCACCTCCCCAAACTCTCGCCTTCTAATATCATCATCTTGGGGGTTAGGATTCCAACATATAAATTTTAGGAGGACACAAACATTCAGTCCTTTGCAGGGGGCATTCCCTATGTCTGTCCATCCATCCAGCATCCATAGATGTGTGTCTGACATGTGCCACCACTGTGTTAAATGTAGAGATTTTAGAAATGGATGACACAGTATGGTGGAGGAGACGGAGATGTGGTATAAAATGCAATCCTGTCAAGCAAGTTCTATAACCGATGTCACGGTACAGGTGGAGGCACAAGGGAAGAGACACCATGGGAAAGGAGAGAGGGGCTCTGGAGGGCTTCACAGAGGCTGTGATGCTTCAGCCAGGTCTTAAAAAATAACTAGGCTGTGTGTGGTGGCTCACACCTGTAATCCCAGCACTTCGGGAGGTTGAGGCAGGAGGATCACTTGAGCCTAGGACTTTGAGACCAGCCTAGGCAACATAGCAAGATCTCATCTCCACAAATAATTAAAAAAAAAAAAATTAGCCAGATGCGGTTGCGCATGCCTGTAGGCCCAGGTACTCAGGAGACTGAGAAGGAAGGGTTGTCTGAGCCCAGGAGATCGAGGCTGGGGTGAGCTGTGATCATGACACTGTACTCCAACCTGGATGACAGAGTGAGACCTTGACTCAAAACATAAATAGATAGATAGATAACTCTAAAGATGATGGACTCTTTTTTCTTGGATGCCTTTAAAAATAAAGGTAAGACAATAAACCCACAGCTAACATACTGCTAAACAGGCAGAAATTGGAAGCCTTTCCCCTGAAAACTGGAACAAAATAAGGCTGCCCGCTCTCACTCCTCCTGTTCAACATAGTGTTGGAAGTCCTAGCTAGAGTAATCAGACAAGAGAAGGAAATCAGGGTATTCAAATAGGAAAAGAGGAATTTAAGTTATTTCTCTTTGCTGATGATATGATCCTATACCTTGAAAAACCAAGAGAATCTGTCAAAAACTTCCTTGTGCTGATAAAGGACTTTGGCAAAATCCAGGGTACAAAATAAGCATGCAAAAGACAGTCGCATTCTTATACACCACCAACAAACAGGCGAGAACCAAATAAAAAGGACAATCCTGTTCACAATAGCCACAAAAAAGAAAGGAAGGGAGGAAGGCAGGAAGGAAAGAATGAAAGAAAGAAAGAATGATCTCAGCATATTCCTAACCAGAGAGGTGAAAGATCTTTATAATAAAAACTATAAAACATTGTTCAAAGAAATCAAAGAAGACATAAACAAATGGAAAAATATTCCATGTTCATGGATTAGAAGAATCAATATTGTTAAGATGTCCATCCTATCAAAGGCAATCTATAGATTCAACACAATATCTATTAAATTACCAATATCATTCTTCTCAGATCTGGAAATGATAATATAGAAATTCATATGGAAACATAAAGGACCATGAATAGCCAAAACAATCCTCAACAAAAGAAACAAAGCGGGAGGTATCACACCTCCAGACTTCAAACTTTACTATAAGGCTTCAGTAATCAAAATAGCCTGATATTGGTACAAGAACAGGCATATAGACCAATAGAACAGGATAGAGATTCTGGATGCAAAACCTCAATTTCTCAACCGATTCATCTTTGACAAAGCCTCCACCAACAACCACTGGGGAGAGGAGGACCTATTCAGGTGCTGGGAAAACTGGCTGACCACATGGAGAGGAATGAAACAGGACCCTTATCTATCACCATGGATGACACAGTATGGTGTCATCCCCATGGATGACACAGTATGGTGGAGGCGATGGAGATGTGGCATAAAATGCAATCCTGTCAAGCAAGTTCTATAACCGATGTGCAAAAATCAACTCTAAATGGATCAAAGACTTGAGTGTAAAACCTCAAACTACAAGAATCTTAGAAAGCATAGGAGACATCCTTACAGAAATTGGAGTACCAATTTCTGATCAAAATCCCAAATGCCCATGCCATAAGAGATAAGATAGACAAGTGGGACCTCATCAAACTGACAAGCTTCTGCAAAGCCAAAGAAAACATCAAGAGAGTGGGGAGGCAGCCCACAGAAAGAGAAAAAATATTTGCCAACTGTATATCTGACAAAGGCCTTACATCCAGGATCTACAAGAAACTCAAATGTGTTGAAAGGAAAAAAACAAACAGCCCTACTAAAAAGTGGGGAGAAGATATGAATAGACACTTCTCAAAAGAAGACATATGAGCAGCCAACAGATACATGAAAAAATGCTCAGCCTTGCTAATCATCAAATAAATGCAAATTGAAACCACACTGAGATATCACCTAACTCCAATTAGGATGGCCATCATCAATAACTAAAAAATCAACAGATGTTAGAGAGGATGTGGGGAACAGGGAATGCTTCTATACTGTTGATGGAGTGTAACTAGTAAAAATTCTGTGGAAAACTGGCAATTCCCAAAAGTTCTAAAAATCAGCCTTCCATACAACCCAGCAATCTCCCTTCTAGAAATATACCCGGAGGCACTCAAATCACTCTATAAAAAAGATACCTGCACACACATGTTTATCATAGCATTATTCACAATAGCAAAAACATGGAACCAACTGTGCTGCCCATCGAAAGCAGACTGGATAAAGAAAATGTGGTTCATATACATGATGGAATATTACACGGTCATAAAAAAGGACAAAATTATGGACTTTGCAGCAACTTGGATGGATTTAGAGTCTATAGTACTCAGTGACCTATCACAGAAACAAAGAACTGAGTACCCCATGTTCTCACTTATAAGCGGACCCTGAACATTTATCATAATACTGTAAGAAAGGGAATGACAGTAGCAAGAAACTGCCGGGGGAGGGAGGGGACAACACAAAACATTAATAAGGATACTAGATCTCACACCAGGCAAAGTGGGGACCAAAGGGAGGTCCAAACTTTACTTGTACAATGATCACTTACATGCCTAATTCTGAAATTTTACCCCACATCTTTAAAATAAGTTTTAAAAAATAAAGATAGGATGGGATTCAAATGCCCAGCTGACCGAAGCCTGGGGTTGGAGGGGAGGATTTTCGAGAGATCCTCTGATACTACAAGGTGAGTCCTGGAGACCATGTGCAAGCCCATTTGCACACACAGCTGGGTGTGTGTTCCGGTGCCTCTTGGAAGAAGGGAGGGGAGGAGAGATGGAGGAGATGAAAGGCCTTGTGCTCAGTCTTCCCAGGCTTCCTGTTTCCCTGGGTGCCAAGCAGAGAGAGAAAAGCCTGGGGCTCGAGGGTGATGGACACATTTTCTGGAGGAGAGCAACGGGCTAATTAATGGAGTGAAGAGCAGGAGGAGAGACTCGGGCAGGATATGGTCTTCCCACCTCCCGTGCACAATGGCATCTCGGGAGACAGGGGCTGGTGACCTGGCTGGCCAATAGATTAGCAGCGATCAGGAGTGGTTTTAGTCTCCCTCCCTCTCCTTCTGTCCTCCAGAGGCAGGGCCTGGGGTGGAGGAGAGGAGTCTGGGTAGCTTGCTCCTCCCTGAGAGGCAGGTGTGAATGGAGGCCTGGGCCCAGGAAGAGCAGGGGCGAAGCGTTACTACACATCTGCTCCTTCTGGTGTGGTTCAGAAGACGTTGCATGAACTGGCTTCTAGGAAGCTGCCAACCTCGTGCTAACGAAGGTGGAGGGCGGCTCAGCCCTTGGCAGTCTCCAAGCCACAGGGGAACTGCTGGCCACCCAGAGGCCAGGGCAGCCTTCACTATTTGCTAACAGGTGTGTGAATGGGGACCAGGAGAAACAATGACTTAATCGAAGAGATTAACCAGGGGTCACTGTTCACCTGATGCATGGCTCTAGGGAGCACACACAGAGGGTGAGAAGGCAAGGAGGAGAGGAAGAGGGAGGGAACCTCCTGCTGACGGAGTGCCAGTCTTTGGAAAGAGCAATCTCAAAACTTGGTGTCAAAGCCACATTTTCTCTCTTTCTTTCTCTTCTTTCTTTCTTTCTTTCTTTTTCTTTCTTTCTTTCTTTCTTTCTTTCTTTCTTTCTTTCTTTCTTTCTTTCTTTCTTTCTTTCTTTTTCTTTCTTTCTTTCTCTCTCTCTCTGTTTCTCATCTCTAGCTCATTTCTTTCTTTCTCCCTCCTTTCTTTCCCTTCCCCCCTTTCTCCTCCTCCTCCTCTTCCCCCACCCCCTTTTTAATGGTCGAATCACTGTGTACTGCAACCTCGAACACCTGGGCTCAAGTGATCCTCCAGCTTCAGCCTCTGAAGTAGCTGGGACTACAGACACATGCCACTCTGCCCAACTATTTTTATTTTTTTCGTAGAGATGTGGGTCTCGCTTTTCCCAGGCTGGTCTCCTCCTGACCTAAAGCAGTCTTCCTCCCTTGGCTTCCCAAAGTGCTGGGGTTGCAGGCATGCTTCTGCCCCTGGCTAGAGTGGCCTTTTCATACTTAAATAATATTTTAGAAATATTTTTAAGGATGTCCATTTGATCTCCCTGTAGTCCTGTGAGGTAAGTATTCTCATTAATTAGCTCTCTTTACAGATGGAAACATTGAGGCTCAGAGAATTCGTTGTATCAAAGTCTCATAGCTGGTGATAAGTGGAAGCACAATTCTGTCTCTGAAGTCTTCTGCTCCCAAGCCCACGTGTTTAGCAACCAAACCATGCCCAGCCCTTAGAGGGTTCTGGGAATGCTAACCCTTCTTCAGTTTCCCTGGGAAGCCCCGTGGAGAGGAACTGGACATCTGTGCTTCCTTCATCCATGGTGGTAGAATGACGTGCAGATGGCATGCCCTCAGCACATGAGTGAAGGAAGAACCAAGCATTTGCATTTATTTTTAAGCATAAAGGGGAAATACAATTACATTTAAAAACTCCACACAGTACTGAAAAAGCCTGTATCCCCTTCCTACACCCTCTGCCCTGCTAGCCCCTTTCCCATTGGTGACTAGGGAACGGATGGGTCCTTACAGACAGACAGCTGCCTGCTTATTGAACACACACAGACACCTAGAAACATGGAGGATCCTCTTTTTGTTTTTTATGTAAATGGTAAAATGTGGTACATATGGTTTGCAATTTGCTCTTTTCACTTCAAAATATGACTTGGAGATATTTCAATCTCACTCCCTATAGATCTGTCTCATTATTAACTGCTGAGTAATTATTATATGTGCAGATGTATACATTGATGTATTCATCTGTATGTATATATGTTTGATTAACTATTTTCTTCCTTTGGACATTTGAGTCACTTACATTTTTTTCACTACTAGAAACAACATAACAAAAAACCTTTTGGTTCATGCTTTTCTGTGAACACAAAGGAGCATTTCTATAGTATAGAACCTAGAAGTGAGGTTTCTGGTGAAACAGTGTATACAGCTTCCCATTACCCTGGAACATTGGGTGCTATCAATATCATTATTTTTACCAAAATAAAATATTGTATTTGTTTGAATTTCCCTGATTTTAGGGAGCATTTTTCATATGTTCACTGCTTATTTATATAACCTCTTCCATGAATTACTTGTTCATATTTTTTGCCTATTCTTATCATCTTGTAGAAACTCTTTATGTATCCTAGATATTAATTCATATCTGTCCTGCATGTTTCATCTATTTCTTCCAGTCTGTAAATTAATTTTTAACTTTTCTTATAGGGTTTTTTTGTTGTTAGACAGAAACAATTAATTTTGACAGTCAATTTGTTCATTTCTGTCTTTATCTTTTCTTTCTTTCTTCCTTTCTTTCTTTCTTCCTCTCTTTCTTTCTTTCTAGTCGAAGTCTCACTCGGTCACCCAGGCTGGAGTGCAGTGGCATGATCACAGCTACTGCAACCTCGATCTGCTGGCCTCAGGTGATCCTCCTACCTCAGCCTTCCAAGTAGCTGGGACTATAGGCATGAACCACCATGCCCAGTTAATTTTTTGGATTTTTTCCAGAGATGAGGTTTTACCAAGTTACCCAGGCTGGGCTCAAACTCCTTCAGATTCCCAAAGTGCTGGGATTACAGGTATGAACCACCGTGCTTGGCCTCTTTCTTTCTTTTTTTTTTTTTTAAAGATGAGGTCTCACTGGAGTACTATGGTGAGATCCTCCCACCTCAGCCCCCTGAGTAGGTAGGGCTACAGGCATATGCCTGCTAACTTTTAAAAGTTTTTGTAGAAAGTTGGTCTCACTATGTTGCCCAGGCTGATCTCGAACTTCTGGCCTCAACAGATGCTCCTGCCTCAGTTTCCCAAAGTGCTAGGATGGTCAATTTTTTAAAAGCAGGTTTTTACATTTTTGTGTCTTTCATAAAAGGATCTTCTCTACCCATGGTTTAAGTAGTTTCTTCTAACATCTTTATAGTTTGCCCATCTCCTATGTAGCTATCTAGTCAACTTAAAATTTATTTTGTGTATGGTGGGAAGCAGGCTCTACATTTATTTTTTTTATCCATATAGTTTTGGTGGCCCATGATTGGTGGCCCACTTTTTGTTTATTTCTCCCTTCCCTATATTTCATTTAGGTTCCCCTGCCCCACCTCATCTGTCTCCTGGACTTTAGAAAGGCTAGGCCTTATTGGTTTAAGAGTCCCACCTGGGCAAATTGGTGAGACCTCATCTCTACAATAAATAAAAAAATTAGCCAGGTGTGGTAGCACGCGCCTGTAGTTCCGGCTACTTGGAAGGCTGAGGTGAAAGGATTGCCAGAGCCCCAGCAGGTCAAGGCTGCGGTGTCCAGGAGTGGCCACTGCACTCCAGTCTGGGCGACAGAGTAAGACTCCAACTAAAAAAAAAAGGATAATTCATACACCTCACCTAAACTTCAGGAAGCTGGTCATGGGATCAGAACATGTCCCAGTCAAGGTGAGGCCAAGTTCACTGAGCACATCTGGGAGAAATATTTTACTCACTTATAAAAGATGGTCTCTGGGGGCTGGAGGAGACCCCTCTCTTTCTTTGGGCACAATGCTTTGTGGATGCTGATCCATGAACTGCAACAGCTTTTTTGCCACCCTGAGGGAAGCCAGTCTGAGGGTGAGGTTGACATAAAGAAGGGGCCCACTGTGCAGAAAACTTCAAGGGACAGAACCAGGGAAGCCTGGAGTGGATGGATTAGGGCAGCCTGGATTCTTCGCTACTGCCTTGTCTACCTTGGACTTTCTTACCCAAGAAAAGTACATTTCCTTATTATGGAAGGCTTGGGAGTCAAGTTCTGTGTTATGGGCAGGAGGCAGGGACTAACCCAACACAACAAGCAATTGTTTCCATGCTGTGTACGGATGGTCTGTCTTCTGGTCCTAATTACAAATGCTGTCATAGGCTCCTGTATGCACACGATCTGTTTCTTATCTGTTTGCCTATTCTTAGGCTAACATCTTGCTATTTTAATGACTATGGCTTATGTAATTGTAATATATTTTATGTTAGTTGGGTAAATCCCTCTTCAGCATACTTTTTCTTCAAAAATTGCCTGGCTATCCTTGTTCCCTTCCTCTTCCAGATGAATTTAAATGATGAAGTTTCCTAAATTTCTGTTGGGATTTTGACAGGGGTTGCTTTGAATTTGGGGAGAACTGACATCTTTACAATGCTGAGATTTCCCATCCAGGAACATTAGATGTCTTGCCATTTATTTAGATCTTTTTATATAATACTCAGTAGAGTTTTATAGTTTTTCCATAAAAGTCTTATTCATATCTTATTGGGTTTATTTCTTGGGACCTTAGAGTCATTAGTTATTGTTATTATTTGTTTGGGTTTTTTTAAATTGTTGAATGGTATCTATTTTTAATTGGTGGCATGGGGGGAAGCTTTGAGTTTGGGTCGTTGCTCTGACACTCCACCGCTGTGTTAGAATCTTATTATCTAACAGTCTGTCATTTCCATTCTTCCGGATTTCCTAGGAGAGGATCATAGCATCTGAAAATAATAGTTTTCTCTTCTGTCTTTCTTTTCCTTCCCTTAAGTTGGACTGGATAGGAGTGGCATTCCTAGACTGTTTCTAGACAGAATGGGAAATGTTTCTAAGGTTTTCTGAACATTATATAATTAAGAAAGCTTAATTTTCCTTGCTGCTTTGTTCAGACCTTTTATTATATTTTTAAGGTGGGAAAATATATAGAGTTTTATCAAATGCTTTTTTGGTGTGCAGTGACATAACCACATAGAATATTATTTTATTATCCAGTGGCCTATGTTCATACATTTTATAATATTGACACGGTCTGTATAACTGAGGTAAATCCCAATTGGTCGTGAGATACTGTTCTTTTAAGGCATTGCTCAATTTTAGTTACTATTTTATTGTGGATTTGGGCAGCTGTTGTCACATGTGAGATGAGTCCATAGTTTTGTGTGTTTGTTTTTGTGCCACCCAGGCTAGAGTGCAGTGGCATGCTCACAGCTACTGCAGCCTCGACCTGCTGGGCTCAGGCAATCCTTCCACCTCAGCCTTCCAAGTTGCTGGGACTACAGGCATGCACCACCATGCCCAGCTAATTTTTTGGATTTTTTTCCTAAAGACAAGGTTTTCCAAGTTACCCAGGCTGGGCTCGAACTCCTGGGCTCATGCAATCCTCTTGCCTTCAGTCTCCCAAAGTACTGGGATTACAGGTGTGAACCACTGTGCTTGGCCTCTTTCTTTTTTTTAGAGATGAGGTCTCACTGGAATACTCTGGTGAGATCCTCCTAGCTCAGCCCCCTGAGTAGGTAGGGCTACAGGCATGCACTACCTCTTGTCTGGGTCTTCTGCCCCATTGACCAGTTTCTCAGATCCTTCTGCTGGCCCCTGGCCTGGAGCTCAAGCCTCTGTCCTCTCCTCTCCTTCTTCCCTCTCCCAAGTCATAACTCTCCCACCCCAGACCTGTGACTTTAATACTGTCTCAATGCTGAGAGCTCCCAGATACATCAGACTTTGACTTCCAGACCCGTATTATTAACATTCATTTAGACTTGGATTAAGTCTCTCGGAATTCCCAATTTTCCCACTCACAGCTGCCCCGCCCAATCTTTCTCAACTCTACACAAGTCAACACCATTCTCTAGTTGCTCAGGTTGAAAGCTTTGGAATCAGTCTAAACTCTCCTCTTTGTCTTTCATCTCTTACATGCAACCCTTCAACAAACCCTTTGGTTTTCCTTTCAATAGAAAGCCATTGTCTGAGCCCTCCTCAGGGCTAGCTCAAGTGGTCACCTCTGATCTCAGCTATTGTAGTGCTCCCTAACGGTGCTCTCTGCCTCTGCCCTTTCTTCCACCTGCTTACCAACATAGCCGAGTGGTTCCTAAGCCCGCCATCATGGCTACTTTTTTCTATCCATGCTGGCCTCCATGCCTCTTCTCAAACATGCCCAAGGTGTTTCAATCTCAAGTCCCTTGCACTTGCTGTCTCCTCCCCTTGGATATCCATACATCTCTCTTCCTTCTGACCTTTTTTCACCCTACATACACCTGTGACCCTCCCTACCGGTGTTCCCTGCATGCTTTGGCCTGCTTCAGTTCCCCAAGACACTGCTCGCCATGTGATATACTGCACATTCATTTTCTGTCTTCCCAAAATAGAATATAACCTCTATGAAGGCAGAGTCCTGCCTGTTTGGTTTGCTCTTGTGTCTCCAGCACCAGAAACAACGGCTGCACATTGTAGATTGCTCTGCAAACATTTGTTGAATTAAAGAATGGTATTTCTCTTGCATTTGTGGGTGGACTTTAATGCCAAAGAATTTCACATGTGTGTATAATTTTTAGGCTTTGAAAATATTTGCAATGGAAACAGGAACAGAATCATGCTTCTTTCCCCTCCATGGGTGCAAAAATGGAAACTCTGAGAGCCTGAGGCATTTCTCAAGGTCAAGAGTCAGTTGATGGCCAGGCTCGGCTGGAATCTGACCTTCATGTAGACCTGAGGGACTAGCAGAGTGTCAGAGACTGGGGAGCTGTCAGGAGCTGGAAGCTTGGATCCAGTGGGCTAGAAAGACCCTGTGACCCGTCCTCTCTCACCTCCTGTCTTACTTTCTTAGAGATAAAAGATTAGACAGAAGACATTCATGAGAACAAGGGGGCACAACCCAACTTTACCATCATCAGCTGCTGACTTGGGGCACTTGTACAAGGGCCGTCCTGTCTTGTGTATGCCTGCCGCCTCCCACCTGCCCTGCCCCTGCCCACACACCCATGCCTTCCCCAGATGGATGGTATCCAGGAGCTTCTGGTTCCTGGTTGGCTAGGTAAGCAGCACCAGCAGAATATTGGGAGATGGAAAAGTTGGGGGTTTGTTTCCCTAATTCATCTCCTTCAGGGTCTTCACTAGCTGCCTGTGCTCCTCAGTCAAGGGCCATGGCTCCTATCAGACAGTCCCCCCACCCCCCACCGCAGGCAGCTGGTCTCCCCCAGGGCTCCTTCTCTTGTCCCTCCAGGCCTAAGGGCCTCTACTGTGGCCAGTCAAGGACACTGCACCATCCTTAGCTGGTTTCCTTAAGCCCCGCAATCCTTTGTAAATATTTCTAAACTTTCTTCATTGTGTGGGGTTTGGAGTATGTCTTTGTCCCCCTGGGATCCCTGATGGTCACCATGGCTCTAAGGATTCAGTGACAGAGCCTAAGTGCTTGGCACAGTCCTTGGCACAAAGCAGGGTCTTTCCAAGGTTTGCTCCTCTTCTTCCCTGCTAGAACTGAAAGAAGCTGTCAAAAGGCGTGGCATGAGCCCTTCGTGGGAAACCCCAGCCTCGGTGGCACAACGTAATCATCTGCAGATCACAGACGGCCACTACTCAGGGCCCCTCTTTGTCCTCACCCACTTCCCGCAGGGCTACTATCCCGCGGGGTGGCCTGATCAGACAACCCCTGAACACTGTGGCTGGTCTCAGAGCGTGAGGCATATGTGAGGTTGTGAGGTGGCAGGTGGGTGGGGAGAGCGGGGAGGCTTCCTACAAACCAGTTCCTCAGCTTTTCTGTCTTTTAGCACCTCTGTCCCCCCGGCATCCCTATGACATGACCAGGCTGAGACATGGCTGCCCCTCCCCGCCCTGCCCCACCTCGCCCCACCGGCAGCCTGGCTGCCTCCGTCCATGCCCTGGGCTGGCAGCGGGAGACAGGGCTGTCAGATTGCATCATGTCAGAGCTCCAGCTAGAACTCCAGCCGGGCCAAGTGACCTTGTAGGTTTTGAGGAGCATGGACGGCCAGAAAGAGAGAAACAGACTGGCTGAATTTATAACATCTTCCCAGCTGGAGGGAGGCAGGAGTCTGGCCGCTCTCAAACCCCAGCCCCTCTGTCTCACAGTTGCTGTGTGGGATCTGTCCTTCCAGCAGGCTTGCAGCAATTGGGAGGGAGGTTAGACTTTAAGGTGTCTTTTCTGATTCTGCTGGCTCTGATGACTTTCTTAGCAAGGAAGGTGGGAATTTCTTCTCCAGGGTAAAAAAGGTTCCAGTTCCCGTCAGAGCCTGAGTTCTCTGATGAGATGCTGAGAAACCAAGATTCACTTTCCCAAGCGCTTTGGGGTTGCAAATGCACAATCTCTCTTGAGCTTTACAACACCCCACAAGGCAGGAAGGTTTAGCTGTATTTACTACAGTGAAGGGACCAGAAGCCCAGAGGAGGTTCAATGAGTTGTTCAAGTCAATGCTGCGGGGCACTGGCAGATAGGAAACTCAAAGCCAACCTGGCTGAACCCGTGAGCAAATGAAGGCTTTCCCAGCAGGTTATTTTAAGTGATGAGATCATTCCGTTGCCTTTCTCTTCCTCCCTCCCTCCAGCCCATTGATCGTGAATAGGATGGAAAATGAAGTCCAGTCAAGATTTTGGTTTAATCTCATGTAGGTCAACTTCCTAGAAGAGGTAGAAGGAAGGCAGGGCAACGGAGATGAATCCTGCCTAGGGTGACTGTCGGGGAGCAGCCCGTGAAAAGGGCGAGGACCTGCCCCAGAGTTGCCTGAAGAACTTCCCCGGCTCTTGGTCTCTATTCCCTGGCAAGTCACCATCTTCTTCCTTTTCCCTATCCCTTTGGTGTCTTGGCAGCAGAAGGGATTTCAGTTAGACTTTGGAAAGAACCTCCCGACTCCGCCTTTGAGTAGCATCTCAGATTTCTATTCTCCCAAGGAGACCACAGTGCGGTTGGGCTGCTATTTCTTACCATTGTGTTTGGGTTGAACCAGTTCCACTCCTGTCTTTTGTTCTTGCTTTTTTCCCTAGTTGTCTAGAGGCTTCCCTGATGCAGAGCGATCACCCCATGGAGCATGGCCCCAAAGCTGAGGGGTGGTGTGGAGGCCGTGTTCGGGGGCGATGGTGACATAATCTTGAAAAAGCGCCATCTGTCATCCCTGGCCTTTTACTGTTGGAACAGCACTTATGGTCCCAGCCAACTGCTGAGGAATCTGTCTGTGGTTTAATTAGCCTATAACTCCAGCCTCCCCCACCATGCAAGAAAGCAATAAACAGCTTCCGTCCTCTTAGAAGGATTGGGCAGTCACGGCAGGGGGAGCCACACGGGGCCTGAGGCCAATGAGGTCTTTGAGGACAAATGAAGGACTCAGGGACCTGCAGGGAGGACTCCTGACTCGTGCCTCCTCTTCCTGTCTGGGCCATGTGAGGCCAGCCAGTGGGCCTCACAGGAAAAATAATAACAGGGGCAAAACAACCCCTCATATTTACAGACTTTCCCATATAACCAGGGGTTTTCTTACCGAGACAAAACCACTCTGGACCTCGGTATCTTCTCTTTATGAAATCAGCCCATTAGGCTAGAGGACTCCCGGGGGGTCTTCTTCATCCAGACCTTCTGTAGGTTCCAAGATCCTAACAAAATCCCGGTGATGGGATGACACCTGGAGCCAGAGTTATTAGTCCCATTTTATAGTTGAGAATGCCAAGGAACAGAGAAGGAAAGTGATGTGTCACAGAGAGCCGTGCAGGAACCAGGCCCAACCCCGGGTGAGGTAGAAAGAGATGGACCCTGATGTCTGCCTTCTCAGCTCAAGGAGATGGCGGCGGGCGGATGGGGACAGGGCCCTGCAACTGTTCCCCCAGTCCCTTTTGAGGTGGGGTCTTCCCTGGCACCCTGCCATAGGGCATGGCCAGAGAGTTTACCTGGGGAGAGTATGGTGTCTGGTCTGGAGTGTGCAGACCAGCTCTGTGCCTAGGCATCTCCATTAGCATTTCTGCTCCACTAGGTGGTCTATTTTGTTCCCTGCTGTATCCCCAGTGCCTAGAACTGGCATGCCCAGTGACTGGCATGTAGGAGGAGCCCAAATAATACTGTCACTGAATGGCTGAGAGATGGTTCTAGGCTCCTAGGAAGCCAGGGGCCCCCCTCACCTCGCCCTGCTCCCCTCCTCAAGGCTGGACATGTGGCCTGCCAGCAAAGCATTCACTGATGCGAGAGGGATCCCAAGATCCGGAGAAAATCATCTGTGCAGCTCCCCACTTTTTCTGGTTGAATCTGAGCACCCCCTGACCCCCCACCCTCTTCCCTCACTCTACCCGGTCCCCTCAGAGCATGTGATGGATGTTCTGCTAGGGAGGGAGGGTTCGATCTGGATTTCCAATCTCCTTTGGATGCACCACCGCCAAAATACAATACACAATTACGGGGACACGATACATCAGTGATCACCGAGGGAGAGAAGTCCCCCTTGGACAGCAGAGCCAGTGGCTGGTGTCTAAAGTGATGGCTGCAGCTAGCTTGGAGCCCCTCTATCCACTGGCAGGAAGCGGGCAGTCTCCAAGCTGGTGTTTCTTCCCACGCCCAGTCACGCCTTGGGCCCATCCCCCTTCCTGGCCGCCTTCCCAGGCTCCAGAGCTTCAGCTTTCCTTCTTATCTGGTATAGCTGCACCACTCCATGCCTTGGGGTTCCCTCCCCGATCACCTGTCCATAGTGGAAAGCACAGACTCCCCAGCTCCCCTCGTGCTGCCTTCCAAAGCAAGCTCAAAAGCCCTTTCCTTCCGAGGGGTTATCTGCTGGGCCATTTAGGGAACAGAGTGAGGGGACAAAGATCCCACAAGATACAATTGTGTGGGCTCCCACCTACATCAGGAGCTATGATTCCTGGCCTTCACTCTTGGCCTCCCGTCTCACTTGGACCTCAAAGCCTGCCCACTGACCACACTGGCTTCTCTTTTACCCAAGACACCTAGAGGCCTGATAACATAACCATATAGGAAGCAAAACCAGAGCCCACCTGACCAACTCTGAAGGGCCTCCGTCTCCATGGCGTACACCAAGGGTCATTCTAACAAAGAGGGTCATCCCTCAACATTCTATCCTCATCAGAGTTGGGTTTTTTGTTTTGTTTTGATTTGTTTGAGTCAGGGGTTCACTCTGTTGCCCAGGCTGGGGTACAGCGGCAGGATCACGGCTCACCACAACCTCGACCTCCTGGGCTCGGGCAATCCTTCCACCTCAGTCTCCTGAGTAGCCAGGATTATAGGCATGCACCACCATGTCTGGCTAATTTTTCTGATTTTTTATAGAGATGAGTTCTTGCTATAATGCCAAGGCTGGTCTTGAACTCCTGGGCTCAAGCAATCCTCTTGCCTCAGCCTCCCAAAGCACTGGGGATTACAGACGTGAGCCACTGTGTCTGGCCTCCTCTCCAGAGTTTTAAAAGCTGGGATTCATGGTCGGAATCTGCACACCCTGAAATTATGTGGCAACTTGGGTATGTGTGTGTGTGTTTGCACTTTTCCTGGAAAGAGTTTTCACAGCCTTCAGTTTCTCAAAGCCCTTTAGAACAAAAAATGTTACTTATACCCACAAAGATGGCAGGCGCAGAGGCTGGGCTTATTCAGGTAGTCCATAAGAGTTTGGAGTTGGAGTTTTGTTTTATTGTCCTCACCCCTGAATCACATTTTCTCTGCATATAGATGTGTCTTCTTCTCCAGTTTGCTAAACAGGCTGACCACTTATACCCAGACACATTTTTCAGGCAGGTACAAACTGAAGTTAGCCACCCAGACCACAGCGTAAAACAGGTGCAATTCTGCCCTGGAACAACCCCAGAGCAGAGATCAAATGCCATCAAAACAGAGCCCAGGTGCTATTGCAGCTCACCCAGCCAGAACTCCAGCATACAGTGGACAACCAGCTGGCTAATTCAGGGTTAGGGTCTCTTAGAAGGCAGCCCCATCCTCCAACACCTGAGGGCATGGGGAGACCCAGCTGAGGTCCACTCCCTACTCCCTGGTGAGGATCCCTGGCAAGTCTGCTTACTTCCCAGTGATCAGCCTTCCAATCTCTGGGTATTCCAGGAAGATGACTCTGAGCTTGGATTTCTTATGGAGAAAACACAGAGGCCTGGAGACCACGAATCATTTGCAAGGTGGTTGATAAATATCATAGCTCTTCAGCCTGCTGAGCCTGTATGATCTTTGTTGAATCGCCTAATCTACTTGGCTAATTATGCCCATTTTCCCTTCACTCTTTACTTCTTACTTTCTCTTCCTCATCACAATATGGTACTTTAGAAACTCTCTCAAAGGAATTCCAAGGTGCTGGCTGGGTCTCTGTGGAGCGTATTGCGTTATCTCATTATGATCGCGCCTGGTGATCAGATTCCGTTAGCTGACTCTCTTTATTAGCAGGCAAAAGCCAACTTATGAAATACCTTTAAACCTGGATTTCCTTAACAATATATCATTGGAGAACTGACAGTTCTTGCTCGCTTCCCTCTGCCAGAAAGAATTAAGATTGTTCCTAATTTAATCTCTCTTCCGCATCGGAGGCGGATATTTGTGTTTCAGCAGCAAACTTGTTTTACAGGCTCTTGGGGAGGAGGCTCTGGGTTGTCACAGAACAGCTCTGATAGGTGTCTGTGTGCCTGGGTGCACCTGGGGCTGGCCCTGGCTTCGGGAAGCTTGGGCAGAGGCCCCAGACGCTGCCCTTGATGGGAGCTGCAGCCCGGCAGCCCTGCTGGGGAAAGATAAGAGGGCAGATACAAGAGCCACTGGCTTTGCCATGTTGGTATAAGGGTGGTGTGGGGGTGCTGTGGCTGTCACAGACACTGCCTGTTGGAGAGTCGTCTGGCACCTCAGTCCTCTGACTTTCTAGAAGTCAGAATCACCAGGCTGGCTGGTTCTCATCTTTTTTTTTTTTTTTTTGAGTCTCACTTTTTTGCCTGGGCTGGAGTGCATTGATAAAATCATAGCTCACCACAGCCTCAACCTCCTGAGCTCAGGTGATCTTTCTGCCTCAGCCTCCCGAGGAACTGGGATTATAGGTGCACACCACCACACCTGGTTTATTATTTTGATTATTATTATGATTTTTTTGGGTAGAGACAAGGGCTCGCTATGTTGCCCAGGCTAGTCTCGAACTCCTAGTATCAAGTGATCCTTCTGTGTCAGTCTCCCAAAATGCTGGGATTATAGGTTTGAACCATTACGTCCAGCCTCAGGCTGGCTTGTGATGATGTTCCAGCTGAACTGTGCCCTGGTCGTATTCCTATGGGCATGGTGTGGTCATGCTGTTGGTGTCCCGCCCAGGCCCCTGCGCAGCCCATCCCCCATCCCCGTGCATATTGGCTTCGAAAGCTCACAGCTCCCCTTTCTCTCGGGGATTAGCCTCAGCTGAGTAGGAGCTTCCCTCCTGACCACAGAGGCTGGCCACACGCCTCTCCAGATCCCTTTGCCTAAGTCAACAGCCAATGACAGGCCGACAGAAGGAACAGGAGACTAGCTCCCTTGCCTCCAGGGTTCCTGAGCTTGCAGTGGGACCAGACTGAAACTGGTCTCAGGCCCAGACCACATGCTTATTTTGTTTCTTCGCCCTGTTTCTCCTGAGAATGCTTCCCCGATAGCTTCCCTTTGTGAGCCTCTGCATCTAGGCAGCATTTGGGCTGCTTGGGTTCCTGGGCTCTGATGCGCCTGTCCTCTGGAGTCAGGTGTGCATGGGAGAAACTCACCAGGACAGTCAAGGCAGGTGGCACCCAGTGGTCACCCATGAACCTGGCCCCACGTGCATTCCCTGAGGACACCCCACCCCTGCCCATCATGGAAAGGCCTGGCTGAGAGTGCCTGCCTGGGTACCCCCATCCATTAGTGGAGCATATAAGCTGTTCCCTGAGACTGCTCTGAAGCACGGCTTCTTAGATGCTCAGTGCCCCAGTCAGAGCTGTGGAACCCGATGGGACCGCCCCACCGAGCACATCACGTCCCCTCCAGGCATTCTGCACAGAGATTTGGGTGGCTGCAGAGGAGGGGAAAGAGCTGTGTTGGAAAATCCTATTATCTAGCCAGGCCCCCATTGATAGCCCATGCATGAAACCAATTTAGAGAGTGTGAGTCAAAAGCCTCCGAGGACCGCCTGTTCTCATGGGAGCCCAGCAATCACCCTGCCCACGGGCCTCCGCAGACGGAATGCCAGTCGCGCTCCGTCCACCCAAGAGCTCTGCTCAGAGCTGTCAGTCAGTGCCCTGGGCTGACCGGCCCCTTGCTTGGCTGGATGTCAGGAGAATGTATGACTGCAAGAGAAGAGAAACACTTTGACTCGAGCATGATTATTTTCAGATCTCCATTTTGCTGATGGCTTGAGCAAGCCCAAGTGAGACTATTTGGGCTGCAAGGGTTTTGTGAAGGTCATATTGTCTGTCCATCTTCTCTCAGGGGGGAGGCAAGGGCAAGAAGGCATGGTGACACTTGTAACTGGGGAAAGGCGCTTAACCTCTCCGAGACTGGGCTTTCTTTTCCATAAAGGAAAAATACCCTATAGAGCTGATAGGAGGGTCTCAATGAGAGAATGCACACAGTAGATACTCAGTAAATGCTCATTATTTTTCACCTCAACCAAAACAGTTTCTGCAAGTATCCAGAGTAAGATGCCTCTGCTTTTCTTTGTAGAATATTCTGATGTGTCTTCACCTGTGTAATAGTCTAGGAGTGATTATATCTAGCCACAGTATCTTTTGCTGAAAAATAACATGAATTATTCTGGTCTCAAAAGAGACCTATTACTATGAGCTAACACTGGCAGTGTACTGACTTTGTGCCAGCCACTGTTCTGGGTACTTCATACATGCTGACCTATGTAAGACTCACTACAACCCTTTGGCCTTGTTACTGATATTATCCCTGTTTTACAGATTAAGAAACTGACGAACAGAAATTGCCCAAAGTCACATAGCTAAGTAGAGATGGGATAAGAAGATATAGAAAGACTGGGCTTGGTGGCTCAGCCTGTAATCCCAGCACTTTGGGAGGCCGAGGCGAGTAGATTGCCTGAGCCTGCAGTTCGAAACCAGTCGGGCAACTTGGCGAGACCTCAACTCTACAATAAATCAAAAAATTAGCCAAGTGTGATAGCGCACACCTGTAGTCCTGGTTCTTGGAAAGCTGAGGTGGAAGGATCACCAGAGCCCAACAAGCCGATGCTGGGGTGGTCATGAGCATGCCACTGCCCTCCAGCCTGGGCAACAGAGTGAGAATTCAACTAAAAAAAAATGATATAGGAAAATGTTGGCAGAGGGACGCTGGAAGATGTTTATCCCAAGTTCAATAGACTGAGGTATGAGCATTTCCCCTTTTCTAGAACATGCATGGGGGCTCTGCCTTGCCTGTCTTGGGAAGCTTCACTGGGGAGGTGGACCCCCCCAACCTTCCTCCCCCTCCTCTTGGCCTCCCATATCAGATTTGAACAGAAATTGGGCCACCTCATCTTTGACATTAGCCCCTCCCTCAAATGTTCTAGCAAGCTGGGGACGGCCTCAGAGACAGGAGCTGGCCTGGGCCTACAAATCTCACCTGCCCCAAATGCAGGACCTGCCTGCGAGGATGTGTTCATCCAACAGGTCAAGATGGCCATTGCCAAGGCTCCTCCTTCCCAGATCTCCCACTCCTAGACGTCCTGTTCCTCGGTGAACAGCGTCAATCCAGGCAACTACAGAAGATGTTCCTCCATCTCCCAGGGATAGCAGTTCTAATCCCTTCCAGGGGCAATGAGAGTACTCCCTAGGTCTTAGTGTGAAGGATCCTGCGGGTTACACTGAAGCACACAGCAATGAAATGTGTGGGCTCTTGATCCAAGTCAGTGTTTGCATGTGCCAGGAACTCAGTTTCCTCACCCGTAAAATAGGATGTTGGGTTTAATGTGTATAATGTAACATCTTAAGGTATATAAACATTGACTATAACAGTGGCCAGATTTAAAATTAAAAATGTCTCTGCTTTGCTGTTTGGGCCACCCAATCCATCCACTGGAAAATTCACTTTTCTGTTCAAAGCAGTCATTAAGGTTCAGTGCATCAGTGTGAGGCCTTCATCTCCCCACTTGGTCTACAAGTCTATGCAAGGGGAGAGTAGAAAAGAGGAGGGGTCTGGGGTGAGCAGGCAGGGGTGGGTAGGGATAGCCAGGATGTCCTTGGATGTCTGGGGAGCCCAGATTTTTTTAGAAGCCTTTGCTTGGCTGGCAGTGGGCACTTCCAAAGGGGCTTCCAAAGGGGTTGCACTATCCAGAGTGGCGGGCATCCTCTGAACATAAGTACATTACTCTCATCCTCGATAGCAGTTACAGTGTTGGCACTGGTTCCTCCAGCCTCATCCTTGCCCTCCTGAGGTAGAGCAAGAGTGGAGAGCCCTCAGAGACTGAAGAAGGAACATGGGCTATCTGGAAGCTCCCAGGCGAATCCCAGAACCAGGGCCTGACTTGGAAAAACTGCCCTCTCCATGGAACACAGAGGACCACGCCCTCTGTGGGTAACAGGTGCCCCAAAGGGACCCTGTATCCCTTCTGTGACTAGCTATGGTCCCATCAGCCCTTATCTGGTGCTCTGCTCAAGAGCTGGGCATCATCCCCCTTTCTATCATAAGGGTCCTCAGAGTAGCCTCTTTACCCTTGCAAAATTTCAGCCTGGGCCTTGCTGACCCTCACCTGAAAGGATGCTCTGATCAGGGCAGAAACTGTGGGCCTACTTGTTGATGAACCATGTGAACTTCCAGGGGACACTGAGGGTCATCCAAACCATGTGACGTGTCAATTCACTGTGAAAGGAGCCTTTCAGCACCACAAACAAGAAGGTACCTGCCCGTGTGAATAGCACTGTAGAGAAGATAAGCCTTCCACTGAAAGACAAGCAGGAGCCCTGCCTGCCTCCAGGCCTTGGCTTTGAGGAATCGAGAAAAGCAGGGAAGAGATCACAGAGCTGGTCCTGCCTTGGCAAGGGCTATGGATCTTGCTGAATTGAATCTACAGGCAGTTCAGGAGGAGCTGCAGAGTTTCCCTCTGCCTAATTGGGTCCACAGGTGCATCCATGCTTCCCTCCTTCTCAGGGACCCACAGCTGTGTCCACATTTCCCTCCCTGAGTAGGCCCATGGGTCAGCCCATGTTTCCCTCTGCCTCAGTGGGACCACAGGTGCTTCCACGTGTTCATGAACCAACCTCTACTCATTGCCTGCAGCTTCCGGTTGGAATCACAGTGGGGCTTTAATGAACACTGATGCCTGGGTTTTCCCAGAAATTCTAATTTTACTTGGAATGGGGCATGGCTTGGGCATCAAGATTTTCAAAAGCTCCCTGGGCACATTGGTGTTCCACTGGGGTCTACACACACAGGGACAGCAATGGTTCTAGATTCCAACTTGTGACAAGTGTCTCCATCATCTCTAAGTTTGTCCTCAAATTCCCCAAGGTATTTTTAACATACCTCACTTCAAAAGTAAATATTTATTATAAAACTATTTTAGGGAATATTGAGAAATTAAGCAAAGAATGAAGGGTATACTGAAGAATTAATTGTATAATAAAGTATATAATTAATTGTACAAAACTGTGGTTGATGATGTGTCTAAGAGGGTGGGGTGAAAGGTCAGATGATCAGCGGTCTGAAGCAAATTACCACTCTGCATTTTTGAGGGCATGGAAAACCACAGACTCTTAAAAACTTTTTACTTTGAAATAATTACACATTCATAGGAATTTATAAAAAATAGTACAGAGAGCTTCTGCGTCCTCTTCCCCAGTTTTTACCAATGGGAACATTTCACATAACTATATACAACATGAAAACTAAGAGGGTAGCTTGGGTTCTATCCACAGACGGTATTGAATTCATAGACTTTTCGTTGATCTTTAATGCCTTGGTTTTTATCCATTCAAAACACTTTTATGGAAGCATAGGCGTTAGTATTTATCCAGGTGTGGTCTGTGGATCACTGGCATCAGAATCACCCGAGAAACTCATTAAAAACGCAAATTCCGGAACCCCAATCTCAGACCTACTGAATCAGACCATGAAGCTGGGAGTTGATATTTGTAACAGGTTTCCCAGATGATTCTTAGGTTCACAAGAGGTAGAAAGCCACTAAACTGCTGAGCAACAGGCATAGGCTCACAAAGGAAATGCACTTAGGAAAGACTAGTTGCTGCCCTCATGGGATAGAGGAGGAGATGCACACTAACAGTGACTGCAGGGACTGGGATAGAGAGAGTCAAGGACAAACACTGTAAGAACACTGGGAAATATCTAATCTCCTCAGATGCAGGGGGAGACGTTTTAGAGATTGAGCATACTTGAAGTTGGGTTTTGACTGGTAAGTAGGAGTTTAATACTTGGGCAAAGGAATAAAACGTCAACCATAGAATTAACATATTGTCTCCTAACTTTGAAGCAAAATGTCTGAAATGTGAGCTCCTTAATGGCATGGGGTGGTGGGTATCGTTCACTGTTCTCCTCCGAATGCCTGGTACCTTGAAGGGGCACAATAAAGACTTGATGAATGAGAACTCTGGTTGGCTGACTGGTTGGCTGGCTATGGAAGGATGGTGGGTGAATGGCTGGATGGAGAGACAAATGGGTGAGTGAGTGACTGTACATGGAAGCCAGAAGGCTTGACTGGGGAGGCTGGATTCCTGGCCATAAAGGGCTCCAGCAGTTCTTTCCTGAGCTGGAAGCCATTGTGAGAAAATGCAGCTGGGCTGTGTATACAACACTCTCATCCTGAACAGTCAAGCCCCAGACACTCCAGGGCCCCATGGAGCCTGCTGACTTTGAGTTTGAAAAGCTAAGTGGCCTTCACTCTGGGGAAAAAAATAAAAAGACATTCACCCCGAAAGTACTCTCTTGCTCTCTTAATAAGTATATTAATTTTAAATGCCAGAGACAGAATCGTAAACTCTCTTTCCTAGAGGATTATGGCCAGAGCCCAGCTCACCGAGGAAACTGAGCATCTGCTTCCGTTCATGGCAGAGAGGGTGGGTGGGAAGAAGCTATTTGACCAGCCCATCTTGCAAAGGTCACTCTTGCGTGTGTTGGCCCTGCAAAGAGCAAAGGAGCTTCGGATTCTCTTTATGTTCCGCCTTTCTCTCTTGCTCAGTCTGGGAAACTGCGAGAACTGCCCTGGGGTTCTAGCACCACATTGGAAGATTCTGGAAATTTCCTAAACCAACTCTTCATAGCTGTGTCGGGGTGTGGGTCGTGTCTGCCCGGAGGCAGAGGAGTGGCTGAGAGAAGGTGTCCTCCCTGAGGAACCCAAAGCGTGGTCCCTGGGCCACCTGCAACTCAGCCACCACTTCTAAAAATGCAGGTGCCCAGCCTCATCTGCAGTCTCCTCTAGTCAGATTTGGGTCATGGAGATCCCAAATCTGCTTTTTTGTCATGTTTTTCAGGGAGGCACGCTGACATTTGAGAGTGATGCTACAAGAAAACCGTCTCTCCAAGACTGTACCTAGACAGTCCCAGCTGGCAGGAGTAGGAGACAGCTTAGGTTTAAAGCAAAGGATGCTGGGAGTGGAGCCTGAGTGCAACCTTAACCTTTATAAGACTCTATTTACTCATCAACAAAATGGGGTTAATAATCTCTACCTCAGAGGCCTGTGTGCAGACTAAGACAAATTCTAAGCATAGTGCCTCGTGCCCAGGAATCCCTTCGTGTAAGCTGAGATTGGGCCAGGCGTGAGAAGAGCTATTGATCCCAATGCCTGTATGTAGGGCCCGAAAGAAACAGAATGAGCTTAAAGAAATTTACACTTGATATTTGTAATCTGCATCACACATGTGTTCAACTTCCCAGCTGAGCTTTTTTAATGGTTTCTCTTCTGTAAATGTGTGCAATATATAGCCTTTAGGCCAATTCTGTCCCACTTGACCCTAAGCTGCCCACTTGACATTTTTAATTAAACATTTTGCTTTACTTAATGATTTTGTGTGCTTCGTCTAGTAAGGCTTCATCCCCTACCAGGAACGAGCTTGAGACGCCTTATTGATATGAGGAAAGCTGCATTCTCTCTGACAGCGTACCTGCAGGGAAAGAGAAAAAGGAGAGTTTCAACAGTTTATTCAAGTTAAAAACGCATCCGCCATCTGCAGGGTCTGCACTGCAAACTTTGCAAGACAGGTTTATCACATGACATGTTGGGGATGCTTCAGATGGTTTCCTTTCTTCGTTCTTGTGCCTGTTCCGTTGCTGGGTGGTGAATGCTTGTGGAAGAGACATTCAAATACTTCCTTACCACTGGGAGGGCCAATGTGTTGGCTACCCTGTGAGTCATTAGATTTTTTTTTTTTTCCTGAAGAAATCTGAACACAGAGAACCCAAAGCTACAGGAGGGAAACATTACTGATTTGTTCTAGGACATGTAGACATTCAGACTCGATTGGGACAGGAGGATTGAGCAGATGACGACTGGATACTGTGCTCATTTCCCTTCGATGAAATGCCCTCAGCTCAGTAGAATCCCATATTTGAGAGAATTGCAGAGCTATTTGCTGGAAATAAAGTGACAGCTTCAGAAGTGATTCACAGATTTGAACGAGCATGAAGGTGTAGGCTTTCAGGTCAGCATTTGGGGTCCAATGGCAAGGACATTTTGAAATGCCAATGCTTATTACTGTGGCTTCCACAGCATCTCCAGAATTTGTGGAGCCAGATAGGTGACTCTGAGGCCCACCTTTGGGCAACGGCGAGTTCCAGGGATTATCGTGTTACACCTGGAGGCAGAAATGGTTTGTGCTCCAGCTAAACATCTTCCATGATTCTTTCTAAAAATTTCAGGCGTTAGGCTGGGCGTGGTGACTCACACCTGTAATCCCAGCACTTTGGGAGGTTGAGAAGGGAGGATTGCTTGACCCCAGGAGTTTGGGACCAGCCTGGGCAATGTGACAAGACCTTATCACTACAAAAATCAAAAAAATTTGCCAGGCATGGTGGTGCGTGCCTGTAATCCCAGCTACTCTGGAGACTGAGGCAGGAAGTCAAGGCTGCAGTGAGCCACGATTATGCCACTGCACCCCAGTCTGGACTAATGAGTGAGACCCTGATTCAGAAAAAAAAAAAAAAAAAGAAGAGAAAGAATTTCAGGCATTGCATTAAAAAAAAATTCTTAGCCACTTCATCAAAACTGATCGATGACAAGCACCAGGCCTATAACTGTGCACTTTGGTAGGAATAAAATTAATTAAATGGGGTGTGGGGTATGAGCTTTCTCCCCCTTCAACATTTGTATTGCTGCTAAAAATCTATACTTTTAAATATACTTCAACATTGCTATTCATTAAAACTGCATGCAGTCTGGACTTGCCTAGCTTCGATCACATAGGCCACAACTGAAGGAACAGGCGTCTCTGAACTAATGTGCTTCCAGCAAGCAGATGGCTGTGTTCCCTAAATGAAGCAACATTAAGCATGAGGAGGGGGAGCCAGCAGAGGATTAGGCTGAGACGGCTCTTTTGTGAACCTGGCGGAATAAGATCAACAGGTCACGGGGGGCTGACTGTTAAACTGGGTCTGCAATGAAGTGGCAGGGGTAAGTCAGAGTCAGGGCCTGCGAGAAATCGTTTCCAAACTTAGTGACGGGCCATCTTTTCCCTCCCGGCAGTTCCTGCTCCATCACCCCCACCCCCGCGGCTGCCCATGGTCTTGAGCCCTCTCTGGACAATTTTTAGCCTACTCTCGCTCTGCATCCATTTTCCTTGGGGCCCTCCGACCCATCTTTCCTGTCCCCATCGTTCTCCAAGTGTCTGTCTCCTGTGTCAGCAGTCACCCATCTCCTCTAACCTGTGCTGGTATCCCCCCCACCCCGTCCTCTTCTCTGAGTCGTTTCCTATAGTCACTCTGTAGGGGGAATATCTTTGGATGTATGAAAGATAGATGGATGGACTAGATAGTTGTGGTTGCAATCCAAAGTTCAGTTTACGGGCAAAGTGTGCCTGAAAGAAGCAAAGCAACAGGAAGGCCTGTGGAGATTAGCACTTGCCTTCTGCCGTGGAGAATAAACCTTGCATTGTCCCTCATGGAGGCCCAGATGACCCACCTCCAGTGACAGGAAGCAGAACCCAGGGATCTGGCCATAGCCCAAAGAGTTTACAGCAAAAGAAGAATTGCTTTGATAATTCACATTTTATCTTTGTAATTAAAGTGTTATATGCTTTTATATATTTTTTGGGGGGAGGGGGGAGTCAGGGTCTCACTCTGTTCTCCAGGCTGGAGTGCAGTGCCACGATCACAGCTCACAACAGCCTCGACCACCTGAGCACAGGTAATCCTTCTGCCTCAGCTTCCCGAGTAGCTGGGACTACAGGTATGCCACTACATCTGGCTGATTTTTTTATTTTATATTTTTATTTTTTTGTAGAGACAAGGTCTCTGTATTTCCTAGGCTGGTCTCAGACTCCTGGGCTCAAGCCATTCTCCCGACTTAGCCTCCCAAAGTGCTGGGATTACAGGTGTGAGTCACCACAACCAGCCTATTTAGGTTTTAATGTGTTCTTTTCTCTAAAATCTTTCGATAGAATATGTGCTTTAGGAAAATACATACCTCTCACCATATCACCATGTAGGTCCAGGGTTTGAGTTCCCTATTTAGGAAACATCGATGCTCATTGCCACAATAAATTTTCACCAGTAATGCAGTCATCCCCATAACGAAGGGGAGGAAACTGAGGCTTGTAAAGTTTAAGTGACTTTTCTGAGATCACCTAGGGCTTGGACTAAAGACTTCCTCCCAAATCCCTATGTCTCCCTTCCTTTCCATTGAAGTCTTTGCTTCTCTCTCTGGCCTGCAGCCCTTGTCACTTGCAGAAGTCTGGAACTTTGAAGCTGCTCAGGACATCCAGTTTTCAGAGAGGATGGAGGGCAAGCCCCCCCCCCCCGCCGTTCCTGCTCCCTATGTCCTTGCAGCAGCAGTGACAGCACGCAGCTGGCCTGTCACTGAAGAGCATCAGCTAGAACTTCAGAGGAAATGGAGCCTCTGTTCCTCTCCAGCCATAGAACTCATTGTGGATTCAGTCTCTGCTTCCAAGAAGGAGGATTGTCAGAGTCAAGGGGGGTTAATGTGCCCTTAGCAGAGAGGGGCCATCTAGAAACCCAGAGACACCTCTGTGAAGGAACCGCCAGTTCTGGCGGTTCCAGCCTGGCTTCCTGCACCTCCAAGGGTGGATGCAAGTTGATACATTAGGGCTGTCTCTTACCCTGAGCACCAGGCCTTAGCCTAGGCGGGAGCAACTTTCAGGATGAGATAGGAGGTGGCAGCAGGGGTGGAGGGGTGTGGGCCTCCTGACTCCCAGGCAGCAAGGCCCAGGTGGTCAGGAAGCCATGAATAGTGCAGAACCGGGTCTGGGACTTTCCCTGGACAGCCTCCAGGGTGGCAGCTCTCTGTCACCTGGGGCAAAGTCATGATGACGTCCAGGCCATCGGCTCCTGGCTCTCTTTTGATGGAATTTCCGGCTCCTGCAGGATGCAGTCCAGACACTTTTGTTCACCATGCTGACTTCCCCTCCAACCCATCTCCCACCCCTCCACCTGTCACTACCTTCGGCCACCCCAAGACTGCCACTTTCCCTTATCTCCTCCATCGGTGCTAGTTGCTACTTCTGCCTGGAACAGCTTCCCCACTGTGACCGCCTGGCTAAACCCCACTTATCCTGCAAGAGTTAACTCCAGAGCCACCTCCTGCAGGAAGGCCTCCCTGATCATCTCTTCTGTTCTGTCTCTAGACTCTTTGAGTCCTCTTTTTCTCCAGTATTATATGGGAGATGCCGAGTCAACAGTTTTTAGATAAATGCATGATCAAGACTTGGTCCCCTGTGGAATTTGGCTAAGCAAGAATAATGGGAGCCTGCCAACAATAACAATCATGGCTGTCATTTATTGATTGCAGACTGTGTACCAGCTACAGTGATAGGCAGTTGACACACATTAGCTAATTTAATTCTCAGCACAGTCTATGAGATTTGTCATTTCCAACTTCCAGATCAAGAAACCAAGCCTCAGTTTGCCCAAGGTTCCAAGGCTGTTAGCGAGCATATTAGGGTTCCCCGAGAAACAGAACCAATAGGTGTGTGTGTGTGTGTGTGTGTGTGTGTCTATAAGAGGAGATTCATTAAGGGAATTGGTTTTCACAATAGACCGTCTACAAGCTGGAACCCATGGGATGCTGGTAGTGGGACAGTCAGACAAACATCCTGCAGTCAGAAAGTGCCCACTGAGTTTGGGCAGCTGCCTTCTCTGGCAGAAAATGAAAGCTTTGATGATTGCCCTGAAGACTGACTGAGCAAGACAGTACCTGGGTTCCCTTCTGCATACCCCTTGGCCCGTGGGCCACAGTGTGTGTGAGTATGTATGGGGGGTGGGAATGCAGGCACCCTAGCTCATAATCTTAAGCAATCCAAGTCCGAAGGACCGAGAACTAAGGAAGCTGATGGTGTAACTCTCAGTCTGAGGCTGAAGACTTGAGAACCTGGAGCTCTGATGTCCAAGGGTAGGAGAAGATGGAGTTGCAGAGGTGGGTGGGGATGGGGTGGCGAGGGGAGTTGGGTTGGGGTGGAGAGAGAATTTGCCTTTCCTCTTACCTCTTTGCTCTGTCTGGGCTCTCAGCTGATGCCTGGTGTCCACCCACACTGGGTGAGGACAGCCCTTCCTTACTCAGTCTACCGATTCAAATGTGAATCTACTCTGGAAACCCCCTCACAGACGTTCCCAGAAATAATGTTTTACCAGCTACCCGAGTATCCCTTCATCCAGTTAAGTTGAACCTAAAATTAACCATCACAACCTGCATCTCACGCCAGCTAGAGCCCTAGTCTAGGTAGATGCCTGGTGGTCCCAACGTCCCATTCCACAACCTGCAGTATGGGCTGACTCACATAACCATCTCCAGCCATCCCAGACAAGACCGAGGGACCACAGCCCTGGAGTCGGCCTGTGAGCATCTTCCCTGGAGAGCTATGTTTCTGTGACTGAGTTGTCTAGTGCCCCCTCCTCTGTCCTTTCTTGTCTCCCCACAAGCCCCCAGCTCCAGCCCGCCTGACTGTGGGAGAGGAAAGACGGACACTAACATGTATGACCCATGACTGTTTGTTTGCAAGGAGTTGATGTGTCGGTGGGCACTCTCCCAGCAACACCAAGCCTCATCCTGTCTGTAGGAGCTCTGACATTGATGAATGAGTCTTTCAAAGTCAGTCCTCCCTTTCAGGAGAAGCCAGCTTTCCCGAGGAGTGGGGTTGCCGGTAGCAGTCCACAGCCCTGCCCACGAGGCTGTGCCACCTGGGCTGGACACCATCTGAAGTAGTCCTTGGAGAAGCAAATGAGGGAGAGACCCTGCCAGCCTCAGCCCTGTCCCCCCAAAATCAAATTGGAATGTTGCCTCCACCTTGAACATCACTAGCCCAGTTGTTTCCTTTTCTCTCATAGCTGCAGCCTCTTGGAGGGCTCCTCAGCCAGTCTGCCTGAGCCACCTCTTAATTATGTGTGCTAATAACGGGGCTGCTGTGGCCTAGAGAATAGCACATGGCAAGTAGTCAAACACTCACTCCAACTCTTCCCCGCACTGTGGTTATGCAGTTTTCAGCTTATGTCTGGACGTGGGCCGCCTTGATGTTGACCAGGTCCAGAAGGAAGTCACTCTTTGCAGAGGGTGAGAGGATGCCCTCACAGTTCCAGCCCCCTTACCCATTCTTTGCAGTCTATATTGGGGAGGCAGATGCCATGCCTTCGGGAGAGACAGGAAGAGCAGAGACAGACAGTTGTGCAAATAGGTTATGAGTTGCAAATGGATTTTCACTAATGTCATTGAGTCTCTGAGTTAGGACAATGTGACAGGTCCCTGCACATTATAAAGACAGGGGTGTGTATTGGGTATTCCCCAATATACCATTCTTCTAGCACCATTCTTCTCTACCCTGGTCCTGCCAGGCTGACCTCTAATGACAATATCAGCTGATCTCCCTTGACCTTGGGCTTTGAGTTGGTGTCAGCCATTGGGGAGCATCTGCAGGAGGTCCAAAGGCAGGAGGACAGAGACCAGCGTACTTGTTCCCCTGGTTCTCTCTGCTTGGTCACAGTCTGAAAGTGGCTGAATCCCTCTGCTAAATGCTGCAGCACCTATCCAACATCCCTGGACCTCCCAAGGTTCCAGAAACATCTCCCTCCCCTGGTCCTTTTAGATTCAAGATGCTTCCCCATCGCTGTGGCTCTTGAACCTTGTCCACACCTTTGCATAGTTCCTTCAACACTCTCCACTCACCCTTTTGAGCATGCTATCTGTTTCCTACAGAACCCTGCCCAACAGACATATTGTCAGAAATAGCCACAGGCCTATTGAGAGAAAGCAAAACCATCTCTGCAGTCCTTACCCCATAAACCACCCCCTCCAGGTAAGAGAAGTCCTGAGACTATGGGTCTTTTAGGGGAGTGCTGTGAGTTTCCCTTCCCTCCTCACCCTAAGCCAAGTGAGGGAAGCTTCAAGAAAATCACTTGTTGAAAGAGAGAAAATGGGCCTTCCCCTCCCTGCCGACTGCTGGATGTTTAAGCTGTAGAAACTCAGAGACCCATCTCTAATTCTACTGGAATGGACCTCAGAAAGGCTCTTGGGAGCTGACGGCATGGACAGTTTGAAGGTGCAGGATGTCTTGGGATGGGCCGCTAGAGCTGGCTAGACTTGAGCTGTCCCGCAGGACACCCTGAGAACTGAGTGGAAGAGGAGACCCAGGAGGCCCTGTGGGTCACCCTGGAGTTGGAGGTGGGGGGGTCGTGAGAGATCAGTGGGGAGCCCGTTGCCCTGTTGAGAAACTGCCTGGGCGTTCCCAGGAGATGTCCTAAAGAACCCACAAAGGAGAAAGCCTACATGTGGACATCTTCCAGGCCATTCCATAGCCAAAGAAAACCACCAACAACTTGAACTGAGTAAAAAGACAAACTTTCTCCCTGTCCTGACCCTGGAGGAGTCAGAGGCAGTATAGGGTGTGAGGGAGGAGGAAGGGGAAGGACAGGAGGAAGAGGAGGCTGTAAGCAGTTTCCCTTCCCACAACTGGTCTCAAGCCTGGGTCAGGCTGGGCTGGGGAAGTGGAAAGAATTCTTCAACTGGATGAGACTGGAGTTTTGATTTATTTCATGGGACTTTTTTCTAACTGGGATGGCGGTTAAGGGGAAAGACTGTTAAGACTAAAGAGCCAGCCGGGCTTGGTGGCTCAGCCTGTAATCCTGCGCTTTGGGAGCCCGAGGTGAGTGGATTGCCTGAGCCCACGGGTTCGAAACGCACCCGGGCAACTTGGCGAGGCCTCATCTCTACAATAAATTTAAAAAATGAGCCGGACGTGGTAGCGCCCACCTGTAGTTCCAGCAACTTGGAAGGCTGAGGTGGAAGGATCACTGGAGCCCAGCAGGTCGAGGCTGCGGTGGCCGGGAGCGGCCACTGCACTCCAGTCTGGGCGACAGAGTGAGACTCCAACTCAAAAAAAAAAAAAAAGACTAAAGAGCCATTGAAAGGTTAAAGGATCTACATCCTAGGGGGGTGGCATCAGGCAAGGTAAGGAGGGCTAGCTCAGAGAGCAGGTCAGAATGGCTGCGATGACAGGAAAACTCTCTTGATTTCACCCCCACCAACTCTAGCTATTGGCTTTAGAGTCACTCAGGTCTCTGGAGTTCTGCAGGACAGGACTACAGACTAAATAAAAATATAAAAAGAAGGTAGTGATCCAATGCAGGACTGAAACAAATCGAGAAGATAGGCCTGTGAATAAAGTTGAAGACAAACTGACAGCTCCCTGCCTGCCCCTAGGCCACATCTGAGGACAAACTGTAGACAAAAATCCACATTTATTCCCACAGTTCTTACAACTTTTATTGAGCAGGGGCTATACTAAGCTGTGTTGGGAGACATGGGTGTCTTGGGCAGGGATGTAGCAAGGATACAGTCACATGCTTCCAGGAGCTCACAGTCTTGTGGGGCATTTGACTATATTCTGTTATTTTGTTGTTGTTGTTGTTTTGTTTTTTTTTTTTGAGTTGGAGTCTCACTCTGTCACCCAGACTAGAGTGCAGTGGCATGCTCTCGGCCACCGCCGCAGCCTCGACCTGCTGGGCTCCAGCGATTCTTCCGCCTCAGCCTTTCAGGTAACTGGAACTACAGGTGTGTGCTACCATGCCCGGCTAATTTTTGATTTATTGTAAAGACAAGGTCTCGCCAAGTTGCCCAGGTGGGTCTC
This sequence comes from Carlito syrichta, assembly GCF_000164805.1. Lineage (NCBI taxonomy): Eukaryota > Metazoa > Chordata > Mammalia > Primates > Tarsiidae > Carlito > Carlito syrichta. The sequence goes on from NW_007248127.1 coordinate 316,324, forward strand.
GAACCCGTGGACTCAGGCCATGCTCTCACCTCAGTCTCCCAAAGTGCTGAGATTACAGGCTGAGCCATCAAGCCTGGCCTATATTCTGTTCTTTATATTCCCCACAAGTAGTTGTTTACTGAGAAGAGAACCCACATCAGATAATCTCTTACACATTGACCGACCATCTGCCATAGGCCAAACTCTGTGCTAGCCACAGGAAAAGCCTAAATGTCTTAAGCCACATGGCTTCCAGCCCAAGTTAGGCTCATGGTAGACATACAATAAAAATATTTAGCCTGCACACAGTGGCTTATGCCTCTAATCCCAGCACTATGGGAGGCTGAGGAGGGAGGATTGCTTGAGGCCAAGAGTCTGAGTCTAGCCTGGGAAACATTGCAAGACTCAGTCTCTCCAAAAAAATTTTTAAAATTAAATGGGCATGGAGGCATGTACCTGAAGTCTCAGAGACTTGGGAAGCGGAGATAGGAAGATCACTTAAGCCCAGCTGGTCAGGGCTATAGTGAGCCATGGTCATGCCACTGCAATCCAGCCTGTACAACAAAGCAAGATCCTGTCTCTAAAACAAACAAACAAAAATTTAGATTTAGCTGGCTAGGTATTATGGGCTCAAGAAAACCCCTTGCTGGGCATGGTGGCTCATGCCTGTAATCCCAGCACTACAGGAGGCAGAGGCTAGAAGATTGCCTGAGCCCAGGAGACTGAGACCAACCTGGGCAATTTGGTGAGACCTTGTCTCTACAATAAATTTTTAAAAATTAGCCAGGTGTAATGGCGCATGCCTGTGGTTCCAGCTACTTGGAAGGCTGAAACAGAAGAATCACCTAATGCAGCAAGTCGAGGCTACGATAGCCCTGATTGGACACTGCACTCCAGCCTGGGTGACAGAGTGAGACTCTGACTCAATAAAAGAAAGAAAGAAGGGGGGGGGGAGGGAGGGAAAGGAAAGGAAGTAAGGAAGAAAGGAAAGGAAGAAAGAGAGAAAGAAAGACAGAGAGAAAGCCCCTCTATGTAGAGCCATGAAGGATCTATGAGTGTCCTTGCTGGCTTCATGTACTTTTTTGGATGTTTATTTTCCAAACATCTGTCAAATTCCCACTCTATGCTAGATATGGAGGATTTTAGCAATGAATGAGATCCAAGCCTTGCCTTCAAAGAACTTGAAACCTAGCAATAGAGACGGGCAAGTAAACCCAGAAGAGCATTAACACATTTCAGGGGCCATGCTAAAAGAAAAACTGGCACAACAGAAGTCGGCGAGAACAGTGATGGGTCCAACCAACACTAGGAGGCCAGGAAAGACTCCATAGGGAGACGATGTTTGCAAGAAGGACAAGGATGTTCCAGGCTGAAGGAGCAGGTCAAGAAAGTTCCAGAGGCTTGCTTGGGACATGGTGGGTGTGAGGGGCCGAGCCAGGGGGTAGGCCTGCAGCCGTAGGCCGTGGCCGGTTTCTGCTCATCTTCCTGGCAAACGCTAAGAACTGTGGACTTGATCTTCAGGGAGCTACCAAAAGGCTTTAACTGAGGGGAAAGCACTGCCATCAGATTTACATTTTGGCAAGATAAACTCTGGTCGTGAGTGGAGCTGGGGTTGCCAGGTAGTACTGAAAGTGGGAAAAGCAATCAGGAACCTGTGGTAATGATCCCAGCAAGAGGTGATGTGGCATCAGAACGCAGAGGTGCTGGCAGAGGCCAGAGCTTTCAGGAGGAAGAATTGACCAGAACTAACAGATGGGCTGGGGAAACAGAGGGACAGGCATGAGGAGTGCCTCCAGGGCTCTGGCCTGGGTTGGGTGGCCAGTGGACAGGTGGGAGCACCTCATTCCAGCTGGCTCTTATCTGGCCACACTCCTGGCCAGCAGTCAACCCAGGGCCTAGATGGGCGAGGCTAGAATGCCCCCTCTGTGCTTGGAACCAGCCAGGCTAAGCCTCCTGGCCCCAGGATGGGCCTCTGTGCAAGTCCCTCGCTCTGCTCAGCTCATCTCCAGGCCAAGAGGCTTCAGCAGAGTTCCACAACACGACATTTTCTTCTCTGAAAGCAGACACTGCAAACAGAGGCTTCCCTAATTGAGAAGATATTTAGATCTCTGTGTCTCTCCTAAGATGCAAGTCTCCCCGTGGTGACGTTTGAATGGCTGGGGGCCCAGGAAGGAAGGTAAACACTCTGTACCTTTGCTGCAGCCTGGAATTCTCCTTGTTTGTCAGATATGATTAGCTGTTACCCTTCTGGTCTCCCATTGTTATTCAGGTCCCTGCTTTTCCCGGTCACACCCCTTTGGAAGCTCACGCCTTGCTTTCTCTCCAGCTCTCTCTCCCTCTGGTGGCACCCCGACTGGCTAGTAATTTATGTATGACAATATGAGACTAATTCGGTTATTATGTCAAAGGGAAATTGAATCTAGGGTTTTAGTGCCGCATCTGGGAGAAATCTTCAAATGAATCTGGAGTGGAGAAAAAACCTCCGAGTTCGATTCATCCGCTTGTCACCCTGTCGGCAAGATTAAGTCATTATAGAGGGCTAAACTAGGGCCAGAAATGGGAACGAAGAGGAAGGAGATAAAGGGAATGAGAAAGGGGTAGGGAGGTGGGAGTGCAGGGGATGGGGTAGGCGGAGCAAGGCTTGGTTGTGGGGCTGAGGAGTGGGTCTGGTAGCCAGGAAAGCTGGCTGCCTCTCCAGGGACTCCCTTGTTACCCACAAGGCGGCCCTAGCAGTGTGAGCGCCGGGGGACAGATGGACAGGGAGGAAGTTCAGTGGGAGGGCATTTATGCAAACATTCGCTTGTCTCTGTTCCTGGGAGCCTTAAATATTGTCTGAGTTGAAATCTGGCTTCCCGGCTTTCCACAGGATTAGAGCACTTTGCTCGGTGCCAAACGAAGTGGTGGCATTTCTGCTGGGTGCCTAGACTCGGGTGAGGAGGAGCTCCCCAGGCTCTGAACAGCAGCTGGGCTTGGGGCCCGCAAGGTCTTGGTGCACAAGGATTGCCCCACATCTCTCAGTTTGGCAAGAGAGAAAGAAGTGAATGGGTTGGATTCCATGGAGCCTGGGTTGGAATCGTGGGGAATGGGACCAGACAATGTACATGTGACCTGGATCTGGTTTCCAGGAATCCTGAAAGCGTTTTATAAGGTTGTTCTGCCCTCCAAGACACCCAACTCTGTTTACATTTGTCCGGTGTTAACTAGATGTATTATCTCTGTCTTGGGGGTATTTTCCATCCTTGCCCTTTGTGGAAGTGTTGGGTTTGCTCTGATGGGATATGTTTCCTGTCTCTTGCACCCTCAGGCTTTCCCATTCTTGGCATGCTCAGGTTTCTAACTGACTCTTCTACTTGCTGGTTCTTCCCTTTCCTCAGGAGGGTCATGGGGCATTTGGTGAAAGGAGCCACCCTCATCACAAGAGCACAGGTTGCATGTTGCTTTTCCTCTGGACACTTTGGTACCCAGCTTTGAGTGTCTCTCTGAACCTCAGATTTTGCCTCTCATACACTGGGACCACCCACTCTCATGGGGAAACTCTGAACTACATGGTTACCATGACTACAAATTTCCCCTCAAGCCTTCTGGGCATCCTTCTTGCCTCTTGGAACTCTCCAACCAGGATTCCTCTAGTCCCAGGAAAGGATGCCAGAGGTCATCTCAGCCATGCCCCTTAATCTGGGCAGGATTACAGGGAAATGACCAGGCCGGAATGAGTTAAGGTCACCTCCACCAGTTCTCTCTCTCTCTCTCTTTCCACTTCTCTGGCTTACCCGTGGAAAAACAACTTCTTTTCCTCAAGAAAGAAGAGGAAGCTCAAATTAAAAATGAAGGAGTTCAAAATAACCCTCAGTTCTTAACTACCGTCAATTTGTCTGTTTCTTCCACCACCCACACGTCGGCTTCGACCAGACACCCACCTAACGGTACTTATGCAAAAGATATTGGCAGTTGCTACTAAGCCAAGTCGCATCTTGGCTCTCAGAGTGGCTTTGTTGCCATTCCTCTCTTGGTTCTTCGTGTCTCTGGAGTTTTTCCCATGCCTAATGAGGGTCCCTGACTGCTGCGGCTCTGCACTCTTGCCTCCCATGTGAGCAAGACAATGGGCACTTCTGCCACCCCCCACACCCACTACCACATTGTCAAATACCATGGTTCGGTTAATTGGGCAGTGTCATCTCAGGGAGAGTTATTTATTAATAGATATTTGGAGCCCTGCACAAGTTCACCATGATAGCCAGAGTATCTGAGAGGGGCCAGGGAACAGAAGGGCACTGCCGAACATGAGGAGGGGTTTGTTTGGATTCTAAACACACCCTGCCTTGATAATGGTGGAGAAGAAAATCCATCAGAATTACTGGAGAGAGGCTATCTCCATCCATATTAGCAGCCAGTGTGGTAGGCCTGCCCAGCCCACTAGAGAGCAGGTGCAACCTCAGGTCACAGATGTTCCAGGAGCTTGGAGTTGGACACGGTGGCCTCAGGTGTGCGTCCTGATAAGCTGGGTGCTCCTGGTTGGGCGAGGAAGGACCGTTCCAGGGAACAGCAGGCTTATTATCTTTGTTCCCAGCATCTGGCTGGGTCCTGGCATGCGTTTATCAACAGGGGTCATCCAGTTCATTCTCCTGCCTCTGGGCCCATCTGCAGATAAAATAGTCTGAAAAGCTAGTTGAGGGGAAGGAGCTCTCCTTCTTCTAGAGTTTTCTGAGGAAGAATATGACACAGCTCCTGTAATCATGCACAGTGCTGGCAGCCCCATTCCTGAAATCCTCCCCAGAGCATCTCATGCTGCAGGTATAGTCAGAAGAACCAGATGGCCAGGGTGGTCTGAGCAACAGGTGGGAGGTGTTGATGCCCAGTGGGGACTCCCGCTGGCTCCCCCTCTCCCCAGCCCAGGCTGCTCACTGGTTCTGCTTTCAGGATGTCCCTCATAAGAAGCTGAAATCAACACCCAGTCCACCTGCCAGCTTAGGGTCTCCAAACCCATACTCGTCCTTGAAAAGTACATTCAGGCTGCTTGCTCCAAGCTGAGGAGGCCAAGAATGGTGGTTTTGTAGACCCAGCCTAGGCCTGCTGGACAGCAGAACCACACTCCCATCTACCTGTTGCTGCAATGGGGCCACCAGACGGGGCTGTTGTACCAGTGGGGCTGGTGGCGGATCCAGCTCCAGGAGCAGCGCCAAGACTAGGCACCTCACACGTCTCACCCTCATTATGCCTTTGCCAGGGAAGGAATGGGGAGCCCAGTGAGCCAGGCAGGATAGAATGCACAGGCTGTGTGACCCCAGCAAGAGGCGAAAGCCAAGGGGGACATGGAGAGGGGTGCTTGGGGGGTATCCCAGCAGAGAGACTCAGAGTGGGCCCCCTAGGGGACACTGGCTGTGGGACTGAGGCTCCAGGACAGAACATCAAGACCCAAGATATCTGCACTTTTCCAGCTTATTTCCAGAGCTGGCTGGGTAAAGCTGAGCCTGCAGGTGGAATCAAGAGCCTTCAGCTCTGGAGAGAGGAGGGGCCACTGGGGGAGGGGCAAGAGCCAGGCAGGCTATTTCAGAGCAGGACTGATACCCAGGCCCAAGAAAACCCAAATCGACCAAGAATGGATTCAGGAAACAACTGGATTATACTTTGCTAGTGGATCATTCTTTCCAGCTTTGTTTTGTTTGGGAATGTATTTGATTTTTAATTATATAATAATACATGAATATATTCTCGTAAAAATTCAAATAATGCAAGTGAAGCAGAAGTCTTCATTATTTACCACCATGCTTCCCCCCCACCAATCCCACTACCCTCCCTGGAGGAAATCACAATTATCAGCTTAGTGTTTAGATGGGTAGTTAGGTAGATAGCTGAATAGATGAATGGGTGGATAGATGGATGGATGGATACATAGATAGACAGATAGATATGATAGATATAGATGATAGGGATAGATAGATAGAGATAGATAGATAGATGAATCAATGGAAGGATAGATGGATGGATGGATGGATGATAGATGATAGATAGATGAATAGATGGATGGATGAATAGAAGACAGACAGACAGATATATGATAGATAAATGATAGATGAGTAGATGGATGGATAGGTGGGTAGATGGATGAATGGATGGATGGACGGATAGACAGACAGATGGATGGATGGACAGACAAGTGGGTGGGTGGATGGGTGGATGGACAGATAAATGGATAGACAGGTAAGTGAATAGATAAATGATTGATAGACAAACAGAGGAGGTATATTTATGATTTCCATGCGTTATGGAGCAATCTGCTTCATTTATTTAATTGTTGCATGGTGTTTCATTCATAATAAAACTATTCATAATGAGTACCATAGTTTTAACTGTAACTCATTGATGAATATTTATTTTGTGGTTGTTTTCTTAGTTTTCACAATAAGCACAGTTTTACATGGTTCTGGCGGATTTTAAAATAGGTTTATGAGTGACAGGTGGGGGCAGGAGACTCTGGGGATCTTTGAAGAGGCCAGGGTGAGGAGAAACTGGGTTGGGACTGATGCCAGACCACTGAACAGTCTCCAAATGACTCCTGTGCTTTGCTGGCTTCTCAGAGCAGCTGCTTCCTGTGGGGTCTGAGGCTTCTCCCACCCTGGAGCCTGATGCCCTGTGTCTCATGGGGGTAGGTCTCTTGCTGACTCTCATGGCCGGCAGCTGGCACAAGCAGCCATATTACACCATGAATGCTTTGCAGGTAAAGGCTGTGTCCCAGTCTGATCCAGGCAGGTTAAAATCAGAGCCTGAAGCTGGAGTGAGAGCCCGATAATAATCCTCTTGTGGCACACTGATTTCCAACAGACTTGTTCCCTCTCAAAAATGATCACAAACAATATTCCTGCAACAGCCCCAGCTGAGGGACAGGCACTATTTTGAGCCGTTTTCAGTAATTGGTTAATGTGGGGAACAAGTGGGAGGAAGGCACAGGGGCCTTTCTAGATGCAATGCTGATGTCATGGGTGAGTTTACAGAGGCATGGTTTCCTGTGTGGCTTTGGGAACACTTCTCCCCGATCACGTGCCTCTGGAACAGCTGGGTAGGAGGTGACCCCTTTGTTCTCAAACCTGTCATGCAGCCCCAGACCCTGCTTGATCTGTGGTCTTGGTGTGCACTCTCAGTCAGAAGTCAGGTAAAAGACACAAGCAGCCTGCCGAGGACCAGGAGAGCAGCAGAGAAGGACAGAATTTTTTTATTTTGTACTGCGAAAAAACACCTGCAGAAATCCCCTTCCTCCTGCTTCTGTCTATTTGCACACTGATGGACTGCCCTCCACAGAACTTGGAGGGAAGCCACAATGTCTGGTAAGACCAAGAGCTCTAGGTCTAGGCATGGGCTGAAGTCATGTGCTGCCTCTCACTCTTGATACCTAACTCTGTGCCTTGACTTTCCCATCTGACACATGGGCATAATCACATATTTCCCCTGGAGGGTTATAATGAAGGTTCAGTGAGATGAAGCAAATGCATCACTAAGCACAGTGCTCAGCATGAGGCAAATACATACGAGGGGGCGGCCATTAGTATTACTAATTCCATTGAGATGCAATGCTCTCTTTAGCTTTCTGGTTTTTTCCACTAGATTGTGAGTTCTTTCCAGAAATCATAACCATGCTCTCCATTGTCTCCTCAGCGAAGGCACTCAAAATAGGTTGAATGAAGAAAGTTGCAGTAGGTGAAAAATGGCCACCCTTTCTTTGCATCTCCTTCCATCAAGTCTACTTGCCCTCCCTTTGACCTAGACAGGTCACATGACTTGCTTTGACCAAGAGAATGCAGTAGATGTGATGTTGTGTGACCTCCAAGCCCAGGCCTTCATAGAACTTGAACCTTCTGCTCTTGACCTCTTGCTGCCCTGTGGCCACCATGGGAGGAAGCCCAGACTAGCCCTCTTGAGACATGTGGAGACAGGCCAAGCCATCCGGTCATCCTAGACATTCCACTGTACTTCGAGGCATGCAAGTGACGCACCTGAAAAAAGCCCGGCCCCTTGTCATCCCCTGACAGCAGCCGCAAAGGTGACCCTGGTGAGACCAGCAGAGGCCTAGCTGAAATTGCAAAATCATGAGCAAATGAATGGCTGCTATTTTAAGGCACCAGGTTTTGGGGTGGTTTTTTATGGAGCAGTAGGTAAATGAGACAGGAAGCTTTGGAACAAGTCATCTTAGGGTTCATACGAGAAAAAGGAGGAAAAGTTGGGCATAGTCAGAATGGACTGTAGAATTTCAGATGGTGGAATTGGCTGGGTTCAGGCTAACGTCAGTTGCAATCCTATGGGCAGAAGCTCTAAATGGCAAGATGGCTCTGGAGGGCTGAGAGGCTCTCAAACAGAGAATTCTGTTGCTGAAATCACAAACGAAGCTGACAAGACACCAAACATAATGTCAAAGGAAAAAACACTGTGAAGCCCAGGGAGCCCTGCAGTGAGCTCAGATTGTAAACAGTAGGGTGAGGGGGAGGGATCATACCCCAGGAAAACATGAGCACGACCTAGACCTGCACCAAGTGACACCACCGTCCTCAGTGAGCTGGGAAAACCACCGCCAATAAAGTGGGTACATTCAAAATTTTCAAAACAAGGATAAGGGACTGAGCTCCTCTCTCTAGGGTGGACATTATAATTTTGAGAGAGACCTGAGACATTTCCACTTGACTTGATTCCTACCAAGGAAAACACTCCTCAATCTGGAGAAAGTAGAAAAATATATAGTGGAGAGAACTTAAGCCCAAATAAGACGAGGCTGTAGCAAGGGCATGCTTGCTGTAGTTTGGGGTTTTTATTCCCTGGCCAAAATGTATTCATCCCAGAGCTCAGAAAAAACCTCACGCAGGATGGTGGCTGCATGGTTAGTCATTGCCATGGCAGCGTTTCTCGGGGTGGTCATCTGCAGCAGAGTCCCCCCCAGAGCTTCTTTGCAAGAGCATAGATTCCTGCCCACAGCCTTCCCTACTCCCCCTCCCACTTGTAATGTCAGATCCAAGGGCAGGGGCTGGCATCTATTTAGCAAGAACATGCATACCACTCCCTGACACTGTTCTAAACAATGTGGGCATATCTCCCCGTTAATTTTTGTAACAATCCTATGCAGAAGATTCTATATTACCTCTATCTTCACGATCAGAGAACTGAGGCCCAGAGAGGTCGAGCAAGCCAGGGACGTGGAAAGTGGTGGAGTTGGAACTTGAACATTGAGTGAATCGAATCAATGAGTCATGTGGACAGACTTGCTTGAGGGTTTGGAGAAAGAGAATCTAGTTTTTTTCTCTTTGGATAGAAATTTATAAGTGTGTTGTCCCAATTCCCAATTCTACCTTATGAGCCCGAGAGGCCCCAGAGTCAAGATTAAGCTAATGCTGTAGATGGTAGACAAGAGAGGGACAGTGTCAAAGTATTTACTGACATCATTGAGCAACTGAATCAACCAGCCCATCTCTGGTCTTCTTGTTATATGAGACCATCAGCTTCCTTATTGTTTAAACCAGTTTGATTTAGGGTTTCTGTAACCCGCAGAACAAAATATCCTAACTATACAAGAGAAATACCCTAGATAGAATGCATTTTAATTTCAGAAAGTTATTTGATTGCAGTTTTCAAGATATCTTTGTGAGCAAAATGGAAAAATGAAGGCTGAAACAGTGAGGTAGATTCACACTAGTAGATCTAAAATTGACCAGAAGTCATGTGGAAAAAGCCAGGTAGTACCTTTAAGACAACCAGGTGCATGCTCAGAAAGGCTAAGTGTCTGTGCCTTTAAAAGGAGCCCCAAGCCGGCAGGATTCAGTCTGCTGGAATGCCTTCGGACATTGCCTGACATGCCTCATTTGTGCCTGCGTATTCCTGAGCGTGGTGTGTGTTTCCAACCACGACCTTGGTATACACTCCTCTAAGCAACCGACTTTGCAGGCCAGATGTCAAGACCTGGGTCCATCTTCATGGACAGGCTCACCTCCTGGACAGGCCTGAGATTTCCCAACATTGGCATTCTCCATTGACCTTTACTCCTGGGCTAGAATTTACCTCTTCCAGCTAATTCTTCAGAAGCGACCCCTGGTATATCTCTAGTTGCAGTGCAAATATGTAGCTGTGGTTGGCATTTGAAACTGAAGCCAGGGTAATGCTTTGTAGGTCAGCGTCCCTGGCTAGGTGGTCTCCAGTGGGTGGTATGAGATTTCACCCTTGAATCAAGGCCTGGCTCCGGTCACCCACTCAGCATAGAGAGGCATCTTACCCAATTTGCAATCTCAAAGCTGCAAGCCTGCTTAAAGTACAGGCTAACAAACTATAACTTCAAAATGACCTTATAAGTAGCTGGAATAATAGACTGAAGACATATTTTTTACTCAACTAAGAAGTAGCTTACAGCAGTTTATGGTAAAAATGGGCTAATTTAAAATCAAATAAAAACTCGCCGTTTCTCTAAACTGGTCCATGTTGTAATCTTGCCGCCCAAAATGCCAGTGTCATCTTAGGTTCACACTCAAAGTGTGGTGTCCAAACAAGGGAGGTGACATCTCACTGGGAATTCTTTGAGGGCCCATATTTGGAAAAGGCTCAGGGGAACAGGAGGAACTCAGACCAGGGATCAGTCAGTGAAAGTTACAGCAAAGCAGAGAGTTTGGATTTTTTTCTGGAAAATAATTTCTTATACAATATACCTCAAGAAACACTCATATAGCTTAACAAGTGCAAGGGCTGTGGAAGCAGACAATCTCAGGTTCAAATCCCATCTCTGCCCTATGCTAAATGCACAGACAGGTCAGTTTCTCTGAGACTCCAGAAAATGGAGATTCAAAGGCCTATCTCACCGGATTATTTGAGATAGTCTACCTAAATGGCTTAGCATAGTACTGGACACAGAGTCAGTGCTCCATAAACTATAGCATTATTATTAATAACAACAATCAAATAAGGTTTGAAGTAAGGTAATAGGTTCCCCCACCATTGCAGAGTTAAGCAGAGGCTATGTGTCAACGTGTCAGGAATGTTAGGGGAGATTTTTATGCTCTGGGTTGGAGGTTGAAATAGCTGATTTCTAAGGTCTCTTCAAACTGTAATTCTGTGATTTAAAGTCATTATAAGAGCCTAGACTTCTGGTTAGGCCAGGGACATTAATCTATTACTGGGATTGAAATTCTCCACTGGCCCAAGGGCCCAGAAGTTTCACTGTCTGAATAACCGTTCAGGGATGCCTCATGTGTGCCTGTGGTCATCCATGGGTATCTGTCCTGTGTACACATGGGAGTGTGTGTGTACATCTGTTTGCACAGAACAGTGCTGTGCTTCGTAAGGCATCCAATTACCATGTGTGAAAACATTCCATCTAATGGCATAATAAAGGGGTAGATTCTGACATGACCCAGGCAAACGTTGCTCTCAGTTCCTCTGCCAAGTGTACACATGAGAGGCATTTCCTTCTGTTGATTTCTGTAATGTTTGTACTTGGACAGAAAGCTTATCGATAAGGTCCTTAGCGCTGTTGATTCTTTCCAACAGCCCAGAGTCAGGATTGTGGGCTGGGATTTGATAACTTGTGGTCGAGACCCTGCCCAGGCCTGCTCCTTCCAAAAGAAATTCTTGAAGCACCTGGCATTTGGCTTCAGCCCCATGGGGTTCCCTTCCCTGCCTGCGTGCACAGTTTAAAAGGCTTTTTCTCATCACACCTGAGGCTCCTGTGCCAATCTGTTATATCGGCTCCCCTCTCCCGGTGGAAAAGCATTTGACAAACAAGTACTGAGCGGTTGGTACCCAAGAGCACTGGCTATGTGCCAGGAACTGTGCCTACCACCGGTAAACAAGGGCTTACAACCTAGCAGGAAAACTAGAGGCAAACAACCCCAAAATATGAAACACGGTTACAGTCACTGTGCAGAGATCAGGATGGGGAATGGGATGCCAGTGGTCGCAGGGCCCAAGCTCTTAACTTTTCCAACACTGGAAGGATGAGTATAGCGATGCGGGTCCTATGGTAACCAGAATGTGGCAAAAATATCTCGGGAAAGGAGGTATTCCTAGGATTCTGGCCATCATCCCTTGTGAGTAATTGTCTAATAAAAACTCCGACTATTTTGCAGAAAACTTCCCTGATCTCCTCTCAGCTGAGATCTTGTAGCAACTAGTTGGATCATGATCACTGTCTCCATTAAGGTTACAAGAAGACCAAGACTCAGGGAGGTTATGGGACAAGTCACCAGTTAGGATAAGCCAAGACTTCAAACCTCAGGTTTGTGTGATCCTGTGCCTTTTCCAACACATCAGCTCTCTCTCAGAAACGGCAAGGGACAGGCTCTGACTGTGACTGACCCATCCCGTGCTGGGACCAAGTTCACTTCTGCCCTCCAGGAATCTCTCTCTCATCGCTGGAGGGAACGGTTTGAGGGAACCTGCATGGCATTTCACTTGGCTGCATCTGGAGTTTGTTGGTACCATGCACGACCTCTGGGGAACTTCTTTCGCTTACCACATTTCCTAACTTCTCATCCTACCTCCTGCACAAGCCAGGTTCCCTTTGGAATGCCATCTGGAACAGCACTGGCCCCTCAACAGGCAGGTGGCTGTCCCTCAGAGCAAGCCTGGCGACTGAGCCGATGTGGGCAGAACAGGAAGGCTCTTTCTGCTTCTGAATTATCAGCCCTGCTGCCATGGGGTCCTTTATAAACTCTCTCCTGAGTTATTCTCTACTTACTGTTGTTATTACTATTGATCCGGCCTCTAAACAGCAGAGATCCCAAGGCTCAATTTAAATCATCAATCACATTGATAATTCCTTTATTTGTAATATAGTTTCTTCTGAGACTCTTTGGATGCCTCCCAAGACCCAAAGAGGTAGAGAAATTCTCCTCTGAGGGAAACTGAGGCCCAGAGAGATGGGGAGGTTGGCGCAAGGCTCTGGAGCAGAGCAGGCCCCAGGCTCCTGCACTTGGCACCTTGCTCAGCCTCTCCCTTTACGGGGTGCTCTGTGTTCGGTTGAGATTCTCAGATCAGCCAGAGATTGCCCAGCGCCCCACAAAGGCAGGGTGCCCTTAATGAGGGAGTGTGGGCTTTTATTCCCCAGAGGCCCAGGCAGCCATCAGCCCGGCCTTCCTCCCTTTGTGCTCCAACCTCAAAAGGGATACGATGAATAATAGCCTCTCCATTACTCCATCCCAGTCCCCCAGGTATAGAGATCAGCTTTGTGAAAATGGAGAGAATCTTTTCTGTGAATGGGGGGTGGGGGCTGGGGGTGGATGTAACATCACAGATGCTTGCCTTTTCCATTCTGAGAATATTGGCAGGAGAAGAGGAATTAAGGTGGTACGTGGGTACCCGAGTTTCCTTATATGCTCAGAACAATGTGTGTTCCAGCGCGGGTACTGAAACCTCCCTCGGCAGCCAGTGGGGAGTGGGTTCTCTTTTCTCGGGGCCCACAGGCCGGCAGCAGTGGCACCATCCGGCCCTTCTGTCATGGGGTAGAAGCCGATGGTGAGTGTGGGCTGTGTTCATGCTGCTTACTCAGCTTCCCGAGTGTTTATAGTAGCAGCACCCGACAGCCACTCTCGAGCACGCGCCTCATCCCTGACATGATCACCTCGCTCCTCCTCAGCTCGGCCCTTCCAGGCTTTAGGGGTGCTCACTCCCTTCCCAGCAGCTGCACCATCCTCTGCGCCCCAAATTCCAACTTCAAGGTGGCGGGACATCCAACTTCACCTGTTGGCAGAAGCGAGCATGAATCAAGACCCTGTTTCCAGGCTTCCAGGCTCATAAAACTTGCCACCCTTTGTAAGATGGGGCGGCCCACCTCCTGTTTCATCTCTGGGGGAGAGCAGGCGCAGATGCGACTGATGGATGGGAAGTTTAGAAAATGAAGTCTTGGAAATCGATAGAAGAATATACAAGCTATGTATCATGTGAGCACCTCTTGTCTGCGCCGCAGTAAATCAAAAGTAACGAATGGCAGTCTTTCCGCGACCCGGGACCCCCGGCCTTTCCCTGAGGGTGGGGGCTTGCCTAGCAATTGGGTTTTTCACAGTCTGAGCACATATTTTCTACTTCAGTAGACCTAAAAATAGGCCCTGATCCTGACTTTTTTCTTTTGCTATCTCTGCCCCCCACCCCCAACTCTCCTCCTCTCTAATTTCCATCCTGTAGGCACTCAGCATCCAAACGTCCCTTGTAAAGGGGCGATGTATTGCGAGATAAGCCGCCTCAGTGGCTTCGAGAACGAGCAGCTCATCCCCAGGGCTGTGTTACTGCGACATTAGCACACTCTGATCCTGATGCAGTTTGAACACCTCAGTGCCTCTGAGATGAGTATCGGAGGTTCCTCAAACCCAGGGTTGTGGGCAGCACTTGGCTAAAGAGCTGCTTTGAGGAGATTCACACAGGAGTTGGCAGAAGGGGAGGCGGCCAGAGGGCCTGGAGGTGGAGTAGGTGTCCCCTGGCTCTGCACTGCTCAGCTTCCTGCCAATATTCACACCCCCACCCCCCAAAATGTCCAGATTTGAAACTCAAGTCAAAAGACTCCACCACCCACCGCCCTCCTGGCGGGCAGCTGTTTCCGACCCCAGGGCCTCCTCCTCCTTTCTTGAGTATTTTGGCTCCTGGACCACTGCGCTCCCCTCCCATCCTCCCCTGCATACCTCACGGAGGTTCTTCCCACAGCCTGGCCTCTCCCCATCCTGATCTCCTCTCCTCCTGGGACTTGTCTTCAGGCAACCCCTTACGTCTTGGCCTAGGCTTGTCACGATCAGCAGTTTCCCTTGTTCCATCACCTCTGTCTCAAGCCTTGTACTCTCCAGCCCCCACGTCGAGTCTCTAGTTCACTCCCTCAGGCTCACCTCCCAGCCCGACAAGGACCTACATCTTGGGACTGTAACCACCTTTCCACCTCCCTTCCTCACATGCCAGTGCACCTGCCAACCCGCTACCGTTTCCTGACCAGTCTTCATCATTGGCCCACCGCAAATTTATCCCTTGTCCCTTTCTCACTTCCTGGTCACTTAGCAAACCATCTTGGTGCAATCCAACCTTCCTCCTCCACTGGGCCTACACCTTTGTGGGCAGAGTGTGGCTGGAGAAGAATAAAGTATGTTGACGGGCTTGCTTAGAATTTATGATCCCTCAACCCCAGTGGGCGTTGGTTGCTGGCTGGTCTCATACATCATTCTTCCAGTTCACTCATTGTCCTGCTCTCCCCATGAGTGGGCCTACCTTCCCCTTTCCCCTTAAGCCTCCAGCACCTCCCCCTCCATCTTCATGTCCACAATAACCTTGCTTTCTAGGCATTAAAAAAAGGGAACAATCAAAGAGAACTTTCACAAATTCCCACCTCCACAACTGCCCTCCCACCCACATCTGTTTTCAACTCTTCTACCTCTCTCCTGTTCTGGAGAGACCATCTATGCTCCTGGCCAAGGCCACTCCCCATGGACCCCCGCACCAGGCCCCACCTTCCCCCCCTCACCTGTTCAAGGTCATCACCTTGGAGCTCTCCCAGCTCTGGCCTGCATCATTCGCTCTCACTCTCTCCCTGTCCACTCCCATCAGCATGTAAGCTCACTGTGATTTCTTCCATTTAAAAAAAAATCTCACCCACTTCCTCTTCCGACTACTCACAGCAGCCCTCCTTTAAAGAACTGTCCACCTACACTCTCTCGGATCTCTCTCCCCCTACTATCTTCTAGAACATTCAGTTTCGTCCCTGCCACTCTACCCAGCCATTTTGCCAAGGCCATTGGGGCCTTCCAC
Organism: Carlito syrichta; assembly: GCF_000164805.1. Lineage (NCBI taxonomy): Eukaryota > Metazoa > Chordata > Mammalia > Primates > Tarsiidae > Carlito > Carlito syrichta. The sequence continues at coordinate 332,041 of NW_007248127.1, forward strand.
AGTGCTGCATTCAGTGGTGACTTCTCAGTTCCCATCCTGCCCTATGGGTAGCTTTGGGCAGTGTACTGAGTGCTTCCTTCACCAGAGCCCCAGGCCCCACATGCTTCTTCCTTCCCCGTTTTTCACCAGTTTCTCCTGTCCCCTGTGCTGGTTCCCCTCCATCTCACCAATTCCTTGACATTGGAACCACCCAGGGCTCAGCCTCTGAGCCTTTTCTATTTTTCTTTCTGCACACAGCCCCTTGGTAATCTCATCCAGACACATGGCCTTAAATTGGCTTTAAATGCAATCTATATGGTGGCAACTCCCAATTTATATCTCCTCTGAACTCTAAAGTACATATTTGACATGTCACTCCCCTGCCTAAGTCCTTCAGTGACTTTCCCCTGTTTGAAGGATAAAGTCCCGAATCCTGAATGGGACATAAAAGTCCCTTTATGCTCTGCCCTACTCCCATTATTTTCCATTCTTGACTCTGTCTGCACTGCCTTGGCCTCCATTATCCTTTGATTCTGTAAACACGCTGCCCTTCCCAGGCCTTTGCCAACGTTTTCTCCTCCCAATAGCTCCCAGCAACCCTGCCTTTTCTCCTAGACTTTGGCTGGCTACTTCTTCAGATCTCAGGGACCTCTGATATCCCGCCTAATGCTCCAGGGCTCGATGCCCCTGGGCTCAACTCCATCATAAGAATTACCAGCTTGTATGTCCATCCACTGGACTGTGAGCTCCTTGAAGGCTATAGATATCATCCTACCACTGAGATATCTTCTGGAAGATTCTGCCTACAATAATCTACTGTCTATTTCCTAATTGTTCTTTTACTATAGCCCCAATTTTGCTAGAGGAGAAAATGTGCCCAATTGTCTCTTAGTTTCTTTCTGGGTATGGGTGGCTATATGATCATTTCTGGTCAGAAGGGTGCAGCTGAGGGGTCCTGAGAAGACTTTGCTCTCCTTAAGATAACCACCGCCACTTTCGTTGTCCTTTCCATGATCTGAAGCTGGAAGGGAAACAGCCATCTGTGACCATGAACCACAAGCCACATGATAAAGACAGAGGAGTGGAGAGACAGAGGGAGCAGGAGCATCCATGTCATCAAGGAGCTGCAGACCCTAAGCTCTGGATTCTGGGGATGTGGAAACAAACAAACAAAACTGCCTCTCCTATTAGACTAACTTTCTCTGATTGCATTTCTGGGACCCACTGCTGGACACAATCCTAAAGGAAACAGATGCCCATCCCTGGCAGGCCCCCTAGAAGATCCAACTATATGACAAACGAATGATGGACCACCATGTTTTCAAACCCACATTGTGCTTTCCAACCTTTGCCTGGACTACCAACTTGCACCCTCTTCCTTCCTACTTTCATCTAGCGAAAGGAAATTTCTCTTCAGATCCCAGTATAACTGCCCCTTCCTTAAGTTGGCTCTAGTCCCTTCTATCCTGTGTGTACCTGGATTTATTGAACCCACTTGGATTTGTGTCATAGCTATTCATAGTTGATTCTGACCTTCTGCTTAGAAGGATCTGGAGATTAGGTCAATATTTTTATTTGCGTTTCCCACCACATACCCACTCCCAGAGCCTAAAACACCGCCATATGCATCATAGATCATCAATAAGTACTTTTTAGATGAAAGCTATGGCTGTCCAGGAGCCCAGCCCACCTCCTCTGGTAAATCCTTTCTGATCACATCACCCCACTTAGTGCACCACGCTTTTGATGACGGCACAGGCTGCTTTGTCTTGGTTTTGTTGCCTATAAATACATTGAAAGCTCAAATTTGGTAGAAATCACATCCAAATCTGTTTCCACTCTCTCCTCCTTGTTGCCAAGATATTGTCAGTACCTTCTAGATAGTGGAGAGAAAGCATGTGCTGATCAAATGCTTGATTTGGGCAACAGCTCATGAGTGCTGTTGGCGTTGGTGGTCTAACCTCCCTTTGAAGGAAGTTGGTGGCCTGCCTCCCTTTCTCTCTGAAGGCCTTCCAAACATGTTTTTCAGAGCCTTGATTCCTAACCCCATGCAGAGATTCCAGAAACACTCTAGAGGCCTGGCTTTTATTTCCTAAAGCAGATTTTCTAGGGCTTATCCAAATTCTTGGTGGCACAGGCTCATTTAACCCATCCCACTCCCTCCAACTCTCTCCAGATCTCTCCTCTGTCATCTGCTTCCTTTTGGTCCCTTCTTTTTTCAGATGATTTCTAGGTGTGAAGGGGCTTTCCATCTGGAGACAGATTAATTCTAGGAATCCCTATAAGAATTTCCTTAAAAATGCAATATAAGACCAACCAAAATCCCAGGTTCTCATCCTTTAGAGCTCGAAGGCAGGAGATAGTCCACAGGGTATAGATGCATTTGACCAATAAATTTGAGGCAGAAGCTGTGCCCTTGATTCTCGGAAACATTATTAAAAAACAAAAAAGCCAATAGATTGAGCAGAGGAGCCAGGAGATCACTTCATTCAGGGGTCCAAACTCATAACAAAGACCAGGAAGGTGATGTAAATGAATCACGTGGGGTTTAGGTGATGCCTGACAACTGACACCCACCCTGAACATTGAAATCATGTGCCATGATTTTCTCAGGGGTACAAGAGGTTGGGGTACGGGGAGCAAGGCAGGCAAGGATGGAGAGACAACATGAGGATGTGTGATCAATCTGGCCACCGCCAAGGGCAACTTCGTGCTCAATCTTATGGAGACATCCTCAAGAAGCTGCAAAAACTGTCCAGGGGCAGAAAGAGAGAAAAATCTGTCTGCCAGCTCCAATATCCATCCCATTTGTCAAAAGTTGCCCCCGCCCTGCCCCGGGCACTAACTTTCCTTTACTTCTGGATTTCTATCTACGACAGCCAAAATATATCCACTGACATCCTACATCTTGGTGTCAACAGTGTCAAAGGCAAGAGGTATGTAGCAGGCAAAACAGACATCAGGCATGGCCCTCTCAGGTAGTACCTGCATGGTGTCTATTGGTGCCCATGTAGAGCTGCTCATTCCTATGGCAGAACAGGAGGGAGGTCAGTCCAAGGGGGTCTGAAGTACCTAAGAGATGGCTGATCACTCCAACCAGTCCTTTCCGGCATCCTTCCATCCACTTTGACTTCCCTTATATCTGGCACTCAGAATGTAGCATGAGGCTTCCATTTTTGTGAACAGAGAACGTCATCTCTCTCCTCAAGCAGGAGGTACAAATAAAATCAGTCACAAAGTCTCCTCCAAGTTTGTAGCCAGAAATAATTTTAAAGAGACTTATGGCAAGAGGATTCATGAAACAAGCTACAATCTTCACTGCTGCAGCTGGTCCTGGGGCTGTAACTTAAAATCACCCTCTTCTTTCTCTTCCTCGCAGCCTAGGTTCTCCACCCTATTGGCCAGCATGTTGGCTGGTCTGGGTTTCTGGCCTCGTGGGACCTGAGGAGTCCAGTCTCCTAGTGGCCTTGACCCTATTGAGTCATGGTTATCATGTTCATAGGAGAGACACCCCAGGGAATCTTCTGAGTTCCTGATATACGTCTCTCCCCACATTGTGTAGCAGCAACAAGCCTAATTTCTCATGGCAGTCAGGGTAATTAATCCTGCCAACATAGTAATCATTTTCCATACCTGACGGTCTGAAGGCATGAAGAACCCCAAGTGTCTAGGTAGTTGCTGCAACTTCAAGTTCAGTAGTACTTTCCCTTTGTTCTTGGGCAGAAGCAGTTGTCACCTGGGAATCAAGACCTCTAAACTGGCAGAGCCCATGTTTGCTGGGAGATAATGTAGACACTTCTCAAGTGGGTGACTAGGAATAATGACGAGAGGGCAAATCTTAATCCACCCCTTGAGTCCCAGTTCTGTGTATTCTAGCTAATGGAGACAGAGCATCACACACATGGACAATTACTTTAGCACACATATTGTATACTGAAGGACAGTACTTCAAACTATAGAGCATTGCCCTGAGTTGGTGCCTTAGCCTAACAGGACATTCCACTACTGTCTTAGGCTGGTTGCTTCAGGGTGATGGGCTACGTATGTGGTAAGGCCAATGGATCCCATGTCCATGTGCCTATCGGTGCACTTTTCTGCCAGGGCCCATGAGCACACCAATAGCTGCTTCAGAAGGTCGAGATCTTGTTCCAGAATTCTAGGGGGTTTGCACTGCAACTCTTCTGTGAAGGCTTTTCCAGAGACTCCTCCTAGCATACTTCTAGGCCCTCTGATGGTCTTGGGCAAACAGTCCTCGTGCTGGGTCAGCTTGTACCAGTGGCTAAAACCCTGTAGAGGCCTCTTTTGCTTTGGGTCCCACTCAAAAAAACTGGTAGTTTTTCTAGCTGCCCAATCAATGAGAATATCGGGTCAGCATTCCCAAATGTGCTGTATACTGCCTTAAAAATCCAAGATGCCCACAAAGCACTGTCTCTCTCTCTTACTGGGAGTATGTAATGCAATGTCTTTTACCTTAAAGGGCATGTTTCAGAATGCAGCAGACCACTAGACCCTAAAAACATCACAGTGTGGTTTTCTCCCACCTCTAGATTACAAGTGTCTTCATCAAAAGTCCAAGTTTCCCATTTTGTGCCAGATACAATTTGCGTGATGTCGTCAGCAGAGTAAACCGGTGGGATGTTCTGGAGAGTTCAAGATGACTGAAGTCCCTCTGGAGGACACTATGACAGAGAACAAGAGACTTAACATAGCCCTGGGGTAAGACAACAAATGTGTCCCCAGCATGTGAAGATGAACTGCCTTTGATCCTCCCTGTGGATGGGGAAGAAGGCATTTGCATGATCAATAGCTTCACACAAATAAATGCCACAGGGTATTCGACCTGCTCTAGTAAAATCACCACAACTGGCATGGAAGCTGCAGTCAGGGTTGCCACCTGTTTGGTTTATGCTAGTCCACAGTCGTTCCCTGCCATTGATTTGGTTTGAGCAGGGATAGAGTGTTGGGCTGAATGAGGACACGGTGGGGAGCACCAACTCTATGTCCTCTAAGTTTTTAACGGCAGCACTAATCTCTGCAGTTTCTCCCAGAATGAGGCAATCAATCTTTTGATTTACCGTCTTGTCTGAGCTAGAGGGTAGTTTCAGAGTCTCCCACTTGGCCCATCCTGCCATAATGCCCCCTTCTTCCGGGGTTGTAGAAGCAAATGGAAGCATTCTGCCGGCTCCTTAGTATATCCATCCAAATTATACACATAGAGAGTGGGAATAACCACAGGGCTGGTCCATGGATCCACAGGGTCCACTGTGGGGCAAACTTGGACCTCAAGTCCCTTTATTATCTGGCTCCTTGTTGCCAGTATTAGGCCAGATCCAGTATCTAACAGTCCTTAGAAATGTGGGCGTTTCCCTTTTCTCAGTGCACTGTGATGCTAGCAAATGGCTTTCTGTCCTTTTGGGGAATGATTGGAGGAATACTATATATATTTGTGGTGGCAATGGAGGGGCCTTCCTCAAGGGGACCCTCTTTTTCTGTCAATGGATGCTAGGTCTATGAACTGATTTAGATCTGGAAACCAGGTGAGGGTCTGACATCATCCTTCGGCTTATCACCTCTTGGAATTTTTCACAATTACACAAGTTAAGCAACTCCCTTGCAGTCATCCATCTTTCTCACCCCTTGGCTGATTAACCATCGTCAAATATCCCTGCAGGTCAGGGCATCCTGGTTGCTGCTCTAGCCTTGCCACCTGCCTTACCTCTGGTGGTAAAGGGCCACCACCTGGCCCCTGCTCACCCAGAACTGTCCTGCCCACTACCAATCACAGGGAGCCCAGTTCCACCATCAGCCCCAGCCTCCCGAGGGTAGCTGCCACAGAATTTCTCAGAGATGCTTGTACCTCTTCCCTAATCCCAATCAGGGCATCACTTATTGCCTTAGGGAGGGGGATCCTCTGGGGGATATTCCTGGAGAAAATAGTTGTATGAGTTTTCTAGGGCTGCTGGAACAAAATACCACTAACTGGGTGGCGTAAAAGTATTATATCACAGTTCTGGAGGCTGTAGGTCTGAAATCAAGGTTTTGGTAGGACCACGCTCCTACCAAAGACTCTGGCTGGGGGTAGGAAAGTGCTTCTTTGCCTCTTCCAGCTTCTGGTGGCTCCAAGTGTTCCTTGGTTTATGACAATACAACTCCAATCTCAGCCTCCATCTTCACTTGGCCATCCTCTCTCTGTGTCTTTCTGTGTGGCCTCTCCTCTTCTTAAAAGGATACCAGTCAGGCCAGGCACAGTGGCTCAAGCCTGTAATCCTAGCACTTTGGGAGGTGAGGCAAGATGATTGCCTAAACTCAGGGGTTCAAAACCAGCCTGGGCAACTTAGTGAGACCTCGTCTCTACAATAAATAAAAAAATAAGCCAGGTGTGGTGATGCATACCTATAATTCTAGCTACTTGGAAGGCTGAGGCGGAAGGATGGCCTGAACCTAGCGGGTCAAGCCTGCGGTGGCTGTGAACATGCCATTGCACTCCAGTCTGGGTAATGGAGTGAGACTCCGACTCAAAAAAAAAAAAAAAAAAAGACACCAGTCATATTGGATTGGGGCCCACCTGACCTCATTTTAACTCGATTACATCTCCAGAGACTACTTCCTCATTGGGTCACATTCATAACTACCAGGAGTTATGACTTCAGTGAATCTTGAAGGGGGACACAATTCAATTTCTAGCAGTAGCCAGCTGCTAAGTTTCCAGGTCCTACACAGAAAATTCATTCTAAAACTTCTACTTCTCAGGGCCTTCTGACTCCTTCAGTACCATCCTAAGGCATTTCTACTCATTTGCTCTCACTCATTGTCATGGCCAATCTCTAAGATGCCAACCCATCACACTGTTAGGACCAGTTCAATGTCCTAACACTCAATCCTCTATGTCAAGGGTAAGAGTTTCCATGTCAACAAATTCTCCCCCATGCAGTCTCCTCTCTCTGACCTTCATCCTGTATCCAACCTCTGGCAAGGCTCAAGCAGCATGGCCAAGGCATATTCCGATGCCTCACGTTCTACCTGCACCTCTTCCCACTATTCCCCAGGTGAGAGCCTTAAAAAAAATCTGATGCCAGCCGGGATCGGTGGCTCAGCCTGGGCCGCTCCCGGCCACCGCAGCCTCGACCTGCTGGGCT